>NC_077228.1:343236572-343371572 GCF_027887165.1 Monodelphis domestica | reverse complement strand
TGGGCAAGTCATCTTAACCCAGTTTATTTAATATTCCTCATCTGCAGAATTCAGGGGACAAGGAAATGACAAATCACTCCATTATCTTTGCCAAGAAAACTCCAGATAGGGTCACAACTGAAAAATGCCTGAACAACAAAAGAGAATATACACTCTGAAGAAACCATGGAACCAGCAAAATAGCAAAGCAAAATAGCATTCATTTAACTAAATGGAAGTAGGGGGACAAGATTCCTGGTCATATAAGACTCAGTAAGATATTATTGTTCTCACCCCACTTCAGGTGATAAGACAAGTCTCACCCTTGATTATCTTTACAATGAGTACCCTGACTGTGAGAGCTCTCCTCTAGCATGATATAACAAATGATCAAGTATCTATGTCTCTAAGAAAATGAGCAACAACATTTTACATTCTAGAGATGAATCTTTGGGGGTTACAATTGATATTCATGGAGAGAACAGTAAAAGGTGAGTTTTCATTTCCTTTTATTCTCTATTTCGTTTGTGGATAAAGAAGAGTCTCTAAGAATGCAAACTGAGTACTTATAAAAACAAATTTAAATCATTCCCACCACCCACCACCAAAGATTGTAGAAGATTTTTATTATTCACCTGTTGCCTCTCTAACAACTTTGATATCGGTAGGTGATCCAAGACCAGAACGCAGTAATATGTAGCTAACAATCTTCCGGTAAAGGCTCTCTAATTCTTCTCGAGTACGGGCCCGATTATCTGTGATTTCTCTGCTAACGATGCCTAATCTGGATTCTAGGACTCGATGATGTTCATCAAGGAACTCTCCTGGGAAAAGAAAAAGAAAATATCTTTTATATAACTAATATTTTAGCTCTTTCTTTCACATCAAACCTGAAATAGGGGTGATATTTTTTCCTTCCTCACTAATATTTTTTAAACCCTTACCTTTCATCATAAATCAGTACTAAATATTGGTTCCAAGGTGAAAGAGCAAGAAGGACTAGGCAATGAAAGCTAAGTGACTTGCCTAGGTCACACAGCTAGGAAGTATCTGAGGTCCAATTTGAACCCAGGACCTCTCATCTCTAGGCCTGACTCTACTGAGCCACCTAGCTGACCCCTAATATCATATTTCTTAGTCCTTATCATTTAAAGTAAAAACAAACCATACAGTCAAAAAACAACTTCAAGGTGAAGTCACTACCAGACTATTCTTCATGGTGATTTAATTGATGTATTTTGGTGAGACAATAGTGGTTCAAATTTATATAGCATTTTATAACATTTCCTCATAGTACTATTTTTTTGAGTAGTGTTATGATATACATTTTATAATTGAGGAAACAGAGGTCCAGTGAGGTTAAGTAATTTACTCAAGGTCAAATTGATGTGAGAGAACTTTGAAGTAAAACCCTTATCACTAACAAATATCAGAGCTGAGTGTTAAACCTAGATCTTCTGATTCTAATATCAGGGCTCACTGTACTGTATAATGCAGGAGATGGCCATATAATACTCAGAAAACTCTATCATACAATGAAAGCTCTAAGAAAAAGACAATCTCTGTGGAATATTAATAAAAATATAAAATGACATCATTCTACTATTTATCCAGGCAATGTATATGGCAAGAAACTCAGACTGTTTTGTGACTTATCTATTCTCTTTGGTCAAGTTCATAATTAATAATACCAATTATCATATATAAGTCAAAGATCTTTGGGATATAGGCTCCTGAAGCTAAAATGGAATTTTGAGATTATATAATTTAACTCTTTAAGCACTGAGTTCATCATAAGAATGATGTGCTGATAAATGTTTAACAATCAGCAAGTGGATGTACTTAAGACGCGCTTTTAAGTTTAAATTGCATTATTAGTATATTCTCCATTACTTTCTTAAGCCTAGACAATGAACAAAATAATAAATCAAGTCCTAATTTGAACCATTTGCCAATTTTTGAAGTGTGAATTTTCACACTGAAAATTTAACCATCTTCTTCTGCAGGTATAAGCAGGCTCCAGCACACCCTAGGAGGGAATTACAGCTTGAATTGACCTTAGAAGCCATTTCATCCAAATTCCCTCATTTTTTGAGGGAACCAAGGCCCAGGGAGATTATATGTACAATATGTATATATTGTACAATTCTCTTATTTTATAGATGAGGAAACCAAGGTAACTAGGAAACCGAGGTAAGTAAACCGAGGTAACTAACTGATTTGTTCAAAGTCTCATGGATAGTGAGACACTTAGGTGGCATAGTGGATAATATGCCAGGCTTGGAATCAGGAAAACTTCCTTTTCCCAAGTTCAAATCTGGCCCCAGAAATTTACTAGCTGTGTGACCCTGGATAAGTCTCTTAATCCTGTTTGCCTTTGTTTCCTCATCTGTAAGATGGACTGGAGAAGAAAATGACAAAACACTCCAGTATTTTGGTCAAGGCAATGAGGTCACAAAGCGTCAGACACAATTGAAACAACTGATCAACAACAAAGAGTCTAGGAAACATTGCTAAGGATGATGAAGTGTGGAGGAGACATAATAAAGACCTGACCCACAGGGAGTATTTTCATTATTCCTGGTGCTTGCAAGTAGGGATTCAGGAAAGAAAGGAAGCTTTGGTGGCTAAGAAGACAGTGTTTGAGAGCAAAATTTCTAAACTATGATTTTAAATAGAGGATGATACAGAGAATAGAATGCAACTAAGAAGGGCCAGGAAAAATAATTGCCAAATTTTATGGATCCAATAACATGGGAGGCTATGGGAATTCTATTACTGCAAAAAATAGCCAGTACAACTGAGGATGAATAGGAGAAGAGAAGACCAGGAATTAAAAGGCCTTTTGGGTGAGAATCAACAAAGCAAGAAGCAGAAGTGATTCAAATCCCATTCATAAGAATGAATCAAGTACCTAGTAAATTCAAAGGATTATGGTAGGCACTGAAGAGATAAAAGCAAAAACAGAACCATCACTGCCCTCAAGGATCTTACAATCTACTGCTGGCTAGAGTGGTTACATAGAGAAGAGAGGTGGCTTGGCATAATGGACAGAGAGAGGTTCTCCAAAGCCAGATGGTTTTCAGGTCCTTAATCTCATACATATTGACAATGTGACTCTTGGCAAATCACTTAAGATTTGTGCTCTATGAAGCTCTTTAGGCCAATAAGTTCCAGAAGAGGCATCAACCTTAATTGGTACTTCCCTATACAAAATAAATCACAAGTCCAATCTCTTTCCCTAACAAATAATTTCAAAAGGATGAGAGCAACAACTGGGGATTCATGAAAGACCTGCTGTAGGAAGTAGTTCCTGAGCTATTCTTTGAAGGAATCTAGTAGGAATTCTATAAGCAAGAGATAAAAAGAGAAGGGATTGTGGGTGCAGAGCCATGGAATGTCATTCAAGAAGAATGGCTAGAGGCCAATTTGAAAGGAATAAAGAATGTATGAAGGGAAGGACTTTGAAACAAGTTTAGAAAGACAGGCAAGAGACATATAGAGCTTTAAATGGCCAGCTGAGTTTTTTTTTTTTAATTTTATTTTATCTTAGAAGCAATAAATTAATCCCTGAAGATTTTTAAGTAAGAAAATGATATGATCAGAGATGCACTTCTGGGATACCAATTTGCCTCTGTGTAGAAGATGGAATTGAGAAGAAAGACACTGATAACAGGCTTAACAACTGGGAAAATATCACAACAGTCCTGATGAGAGGTGATGAAGGCCCCAAAGACTGTGTGATTAGTGAGATAGAGACACAAAATGCAAAAAATTTTGTGGAGGTAGAATTGATAATACTTGGTAACTGATTGGATCTTCATTTGTTGTTGTTCAGTCATATCTGACTCTTCATGAACCCATGGATCATAGTTATAAATGAAATTTTCTTGGGAAGTATACTGGAACAGTGGATTCTTTCGTCAGGCAATCAGAAGTTAAGTGATTTGCCTAGGGTCACACCGATAACTGGTTTATGAGGATTGATATGGACACAAGTCTTCCTGACTCTCAGCCCAGTACCACCCTTGATCTCAATGACACTTGGTAACTGATTCAGTCTAAGAGGTGAGAGAGAGGAAAGGATCAAGGATGGTTTCAAGATTGGAAATTTTAAGTGACTGAAAGGATAGTAGTGTCCTCAACAGAAATGGGGAAGTTTGGAAGAGAGGCAAATTTGGAGGAAAGATGAATTCCATTTTGGATTTGTTGAGTTTGAAATGCTAACAGGGCTTCCAAGTAGAAATATCTAATTGGCAGAACATAAAGCGGTGCAGATATTTTGTTTTTTTAAAAAAGCAGAACTACAAACCAGCAAATCAGACTTTTATCCTCAGCTAAATTCTAGAACATGCTTTTTTTTTTTAAAAACCCAATCCTTATCCTTTGTCTTAGAATCAAACTGGTCTGGTGGATCAGGGAATGCTACAGAATTGTATACTTAGCAAATGGAAAAAATGGAAAGGCTAGATGAGAGTTGAGTGGATTTAGAATAAATTCTATGAATATATCTAAAGAACGGAATGAAGAAAACTTTGAGGGAAGTATTCAGAAGAGTGTTTCAGGTGTTTGTCCTTGTCCTGGTGCTAATTAACATTCTTATCAATGATTTGGATAAAGGTGATGATAGCATGCTTCTCAAATTCGCAGATAACATGAAAAAACATTTTTTAAACCCTTACCTTCCATCTTAGAAATAATATTGTGCCATGGAAAAATATTCTAAATTAATTAAATAATTTTTTTCAAAAATAAAAAATAAATAATACTGTGTATTGGTTCAAGGCAGAAGGGAGCTAAAGGCTAGGAAATGGGGATTAAGTTAATGAGGGTCACTGAACTAGGAAGTGTCTCTATCTACTGAGCCACCAAGTTGCCCCCAATAACATGAAATTTAGAGGAATGGTAAGCATATAGGACAACTGAATCCAAATCCCCAAAGAAATTTATAGGTGGGGGTGATATAGGAATAATGAGTCCCCAGAGCAAGTCATGTATCAAATTAAATAAAATGAAATTTGATATAATGGGAATAAATGTAAAGTTCTTTACTCAAGTTTAAAAAAAATCAATATCACAAATACAATATGGGGGAATAATGCTAGACAATCATTTTGTTGGTTCACCAGATAAAGTGCTGAGCCTAGAGTCAGAATGACCTAAGTTCAAAATCTGCTCTAGATACTTACTAGCTGTATGACCCTTGGAAAATAATTTAACCTCCGTTTACTCATAAAATCTATCTCAGTTTATTCATAAAACAGGCATAATCTCTTGTGAGGATCAAATGAGATAATATTTGTAAAGAACTTAGCACAATAAATCACTATCCACATTCAGAGGAAACACTATGGGAGTAAAAACACCAAAGAAAAACTGCTTGAATACAAGGATTGAAGGGATATGGGTGGGGATGTAGACTCTAAATGAACATCCTAGTGCAAACATCAACAACATGGAAATAGGTTCTGATCAAGGACACAAGTAATACCCAATGAAATTGGGCTGTGGGAAGAGTGGGTGGAGGGGAAGGAGGAAAATAATGTGATTATTGTAACCAAGGAATAATGTTCTAAATTGACTCAATAAACTAATTCAAATGGGGAAAAAAAGAACTTAGCACAGTAGATATTTATTAATGATTTTATGTAATTTTATTTAATCCTTCTTTCCTCCCTCCCTCTCTCCCTCTCTTTCTTCCTTTCTTCCTTCCCATGAAAAAGATCTAAAGGTTTTGAGTGGCCTGTGAGCTTAATGTGAGTTAACAGTGACTCTGCAGCAAACAAGCTAATGCTCTCCTAAGCTACATCATTAAGGGAGGAATAATGTGGAGAACAATGGAGGTGATTGTTCTGCTATCCTCTGTAGTAGTCATGTTCATTTCTGGACACTACATATGAGGAAAGATGGATGAGCTAGAGTTAATTCAAAAGAGGGTGACCCAGATGGTGAGGAAGCTGGTGACCATGTCATATGAAGTTCAGTCAAAGGAATTGGGTATATTTAGCCTGTAGGTGAGAAGAATTGTAGAGGGTGGGAAGGCCAGGGGAGGCTTCCAAGTATTTAAAGGGCCACATCAGAAAAAGTGGTTAGATTTGCTCAATTTGATCCTAGAGGGAAGAATTAGGAGCTGCTGGTGGGAGATACAAAGGAACATATTTAAGGTGGATATAAGGAAAAGCTTCCTCAGAAAGCTAGAAAGGGCTGATGGAAGAAGGTAGTGAGTTCATATGTACTGGAGGTCTTTTAGCAGAATTGAAACATCTTTTGAGGGAATCCTTTTAGAAAGCATTTTTTGATTAGATACAAGATTAGATTATGGGCAGCTAGGTGGCATAGCAGATAGGGTGCCAGGTCTGAAGTCAAGAACACTCATCTTCTTGAGTTCAAATCTGACCTCAGACATTTACTAGTTGTGTATAACCTTGGGCAAGTCACTTAACCCTGTTTACTTCATGTTCCTCATCTGCAAAATGCAGTAGAGAAGGAAATGGCAAACCATATCTTTGTTAAGAAAACCCCAAAGGGGGTCACAAGGAATCAGACAGAACTGAAACAACTGAACAACAACAAGGTTGTATATAAGGATTCTTGAAATTTAATAAATCTGATATGATAATATATAGTTTAATGAAATATTATTATTAAAAGTGGGTATCAAATACATTACCTCGGTTTGTGTAATTCATATCAAAGTAAACTTGCATTTTAATTGTGTCCAGAGATGGATTTTTTTTGTCCAGTAGTCTATTAACACATAACTAAAGAGAAAAAAAATGATTACCTGAGTATCTTTTAATTATGGTTTCTGAATCATAGGATTCTTCTCTAAATAGTGAAGCTCACAACTTCAGATCTTGTCTTTCTTAGAATAAGTTGTATACTAGTAGTAAGGAAAACAAGAAACTACTAATACTAGTTAACAATGAAATACTTCACTGGTTTATGTATCAATTACTTTTTTTTACATTAGTTTAAAATCTTCTCTTCCAACTCAGCTGGCAGGGAAAACACATTTTACTGAGTCAGAGAAGGTTCCCACAAGGGCTTGATTGGCTCCTCCATTGGATTCTAGTGTAATTAGTCAGCTACCATTACAGCTATATTTTTCATAGCATATGAAAAACTACTTTCCAAAGGACTGCAATAAGGCCTAGGAAATGATAGATCATGTGATTTCTACAGCTAAATCACTTTAGCAAGAAAACCTACAGATGCCCACCTTAATATCCCTTCCTTGACCTTAATAGCTTCTGCACACATCTTCAGGGAGAATGCTCATATTCAACCATCTTCTGGTACCATTGATTAGTAAGAAAGTGGGGAAATTTTTTCTTTGTCCAAGCTGTGTAAAACCTAGAAATCTTTCCTCTACAAGTTTCTGACATTCTACTTTCTCATCCATCCCATGAAGGTCAGAATCAAATTTATAGCTTAGAAACAGATGAGGTAGCTAAGTTGATTTTTACAAAAGGATTAACAGATAATGAGAACAATCAAAGTTGTCTCAAATTCTTGCTTTCTTTAATTTCCAAAGGCATATCCACTTTATTTCTAATATTTGATGATGATTTTATTTTGACTTAATTTGAATCATAAAATTACCTTGATCATAATAGTAGACAATCATAACACAATATAGTTTTGATGATTCTTTAACAGAGAATATATGAATATCAAGAGATATTGATGCTATGCTATGAAGTGGATATTAAAATACAAGTAAAACATCTCTACAAGTTAAAACAGAATGAGAATGTGACCCCCAAACTTGAGGACTGAAGTGATAATCACCTTAACAAGTTTCTGAACATCAGCTCTGGTGAGGTTTCGATCCATGTTGAAACCATTGCTTGGATCCAAAACCACAGCTTTCACCTACAGGATGCAAAAAGCTTTTAGCAAATGGGATGATTGTGATGAAATTGGTTTATGTTTTTTTGAGAGACTGGGGTTCTGTCATTTACACATCACCTAGTAAACTCCTACCACATGCAATGCACTGAAGGTTGAGGGGAAGACACAAAGCTAAATAAGACACAGACCCTACTTTTAAGAAATTTAAGGCTTAGATGAGATAGATAAGACACATATACACACATATAAATATAATAGAAATCTAAATATGATAACTATATAAGGAGATAATGAGATCAGATGAAGGAGAAATTATCCAACAGGGAAAAATCAGGTATTAAAAAAATAATATCATGGTGGCATTTGAATAGAACTTTGAAAAATGGGTAGGATGAGGGCAATTTAGGTGGTTCATTAGATAGAAAGCCGTCCTGGAAATAGGAAGTCTTGGGTTCAAATGTGACCCCAGATACTTCCTAGCTGTGGTACCCCTGGGAAATCTCTTAACCCCAATTGCCTAGCCCTTACTGCTCTTCTGCCTTGGAACTGATACATTAGCATTGATTCTAAGATAGAAGGTAAGGGTTTGTTTGTTTGTTTGTTTTTAATGGGTAGGATACCAACATATGCCTCCATAGGGCATTTATATGGTAGGGAAACATCAAAAATAAAGACACACTTTTCAGACTTTGCTACTATGGCTGATTTGCGTTCTTCTCTTCCTGCAGCCATCTTCTCCTAATGGTGAGTCCCTCCTGGAATCTCCATTTTGAGTAAGTAGCCAGACTAGCTATCTATCCTTCATACTTCAGATTTAGTCACAATTCTACTCAACCCCTTACTCCCAACTTCTCCTGTCTTTGTTAATATTTGTATCATTGATTCATAACATTGATTCTTGCCACATTTGTTCAGTTGTTTTGAGTCATGTTCAACTCTTTGTGAACCCATTTGGGGTTTTCTTGGCAAAGATACTAGAATGGGCTGCCATTTTCTTCTCTTGTTCATCTTATAGATGAGGAAATTGATGCAAATGTGGTTAAGTGACTTGCCCAGAGTCACATAGATAGTAAGTGTCTGAGACCAGATTTGAACTCTGCAAAATGAGTCTTCCTGACTCCAGGCTTGGCAGATCCACTGGCACCACTCTCTTACCCAAAGCAAATGCTTAATAAATGATTGTTGATTTAATAAATGCTATTAATTAAATGCTTAATAAAAGCATTTAGGGAACAAGGGATAATCCAGAGCACTGAGTATGTATAAAGGAGTAGATAAGACTGAAAAAGTTGGTTTGGGGCTAAATTGTGAAGTACCTGGAATACCAGGGTATGAATTTGGTCTTTAATCTTGTTATAACATTTGACTCCTGATAAGTAGGTGTTAATTATTCAGTTAGAATATTATTCAGAACTGTGACTTCTGTGATGCAGAGCGAGAGGAGCAGAACCAGGAGAACATTGTACACAGAGACTAATACACTGTGGTATAATTGAACGTAATGGACTTCTCCATTAGTGGCGGTGTAATGTCCCTGAACAATTTGCAGGGATCTAGGAGAAAAAAACACTATTCATAAGCAAAGGATAAACTATGGGAGTGGAAACACCGAGGAAAAGCAACTGCCTGAATATAGCGGTTGAGGGGACATGACAGAGGAGAGACTCTAAATGAACACTCTAATGCAAATATTATCAACATAGCAATGGGTTCAAATCAAGAAAACATGTAATGCCCAGTGGATTTACGCATCGGCTATGGGGGGTGGGGGGGAGGAAAAGAAAATGATCTATGTCTTTAATGAATAATGCTTGGAAATGATCAAATAAAATATATATATATATAAAAAAAAGAACTGTGACTTCTGCTTACTCCATGTTCATACTACCATAAGGTCAAAAAAGGAGGCAATAGAAATGAAATCTGATAATTTATCTTCAAATTAATAACTTTGGAAAGTTGGGTGAGAAAATGGGGTTAAATTCATGATTAAAATTTATATTGAGTGACATTTGTATATTTCATTTTAATGTTTTTATTGTTTAGGGATAACTGGAACCTGAATACTCAATCAAAGAACATTTAAAAATAAGTAAAATTTCTTGTAAAAGAACAAAATTTAGTTAAATATTACTCATTAAGCATTTATGATTTTATCAGGTACTGTTCAAAGTACAAGGAATATAAAAACAAAAAAAATTATTGCAACTCAGGTAAAGAAAATTTAGACATCAATCCAATTTCATAAGATCTTTTAAAAAATAATATTTAAATACAGAAATTATATACCTCTCCAAGATGTTTCTTTCTTTCATATATCCCCCTCACTGTTTACTATATTTTATTTTTTAAACTCTTATATTCCGTCTTAGAAATAATACTAAGTATCATATCCAAAGTAGAAGAGAGATAAGGACTAGGCAATTGGTGTTAAGTGATCTGCCTAGGGTCACACAGCTAGAAAGTGTCTGAGATCATATTTGAACACAGGACCTCTTGTCTCCAGGGTCTAGTTCTCTATTTACTGAGCCACTAAATTGTCCTTTTAATATATTTCAAGCTGAGCAATGATGTAGGAATATGTTACACGTGGTTTTAAGGGTAATAGATAAAATTGTATAAAATATTAAATACTAAAAATGTTTATTTTATTCCTACCATAAAAGCCACAAGAGTTTCGGCAAGAGTTTCTCCAAACTGTCCACATTCTTGTCCTATTTCTCGAATGATATTCTTTATAACACATTCAGCTTGAGTATAAGCCATCCTGGTAAAATAATACAATCATATTTTAAAATTTTATATTTAATTTTCTTTATCTTCAGGTTTCTCTTTACTATAACATTTAAGAAAGAATAGCTATCAATTACAAACTCACTATCCTCATTAGCTTTTAATGAATAGTTTTATTGTTGAGGAGACATCATTACAGAAATTTGGACTGTAAAGTACAAAATCATTTCTTCCTGTTGTTTAAGTAATAAGTTGATTATTATAAAGTTCCTTTGAGGGATGTTACTCTATTTCTTATGAGATAAATACATATGATCATTAACATAAACGTATATGATGTATGGTGGAGTGCTGGGAAACCAAAGCAATAACCTTTGTGAAAAGGAACAGAGAAACTTTTTTAAAGCTGAAAAATAAAAATCTTACAATTATCTCTAATGTTACATTTAATAATACTGATAGCATTTATATAGTATTTTAACATTTAAAAAGCATTTTATACATCTTAAATCATTTTATAATAATGAGAAATTTGGAGAAATGAATGAAACTTTTCAGTTCCTTCAAATTCTTCTAATTTCTCATGTGCCACATAGTCATGAAGCCAGCATGTAAGTTAGCATCCAGGGTACTGGCCAAAATGAGAAGCATAGGATAAAAATGCTCCATAGAAATTATTCTTCTCAAAGAAAAATTCTCTAATTCTCATTCATAAAAGAGATGAATGAGCCTGGGTGGGGATCAAGAGGGAATGATTAATAAAGGTTATTAATGCTCATTTTTCCAATGTCTTCAGGATAAGTCTCTGAATTGCCACCAGCATGCATTCCTCTATATATGTTCAATCTACTCCAGCTACTTTTAGTATCACAGATTTACAGCTGGAAGGTACTTTGGGAACCATCTAGTCACTCCCTTTATTTTATGGATGAGGAAATGGAGGCACAGGGAGACCTGCCCAGGGTCACACAAGTAGTGAGCACCAGAGGTGGGATTTAAACCTAGGTTCCTGTGACTTCTAATCTAGTACTTTTGTTTCTATTTCTCCTTAGTACCATTTAATTTACAAAATATTGCCATCAGTTTAATAAATAAAATTGTTCATATTACTAATGTTAAAGAAGAGTGGCAAAATGTCATCAATGGCATTAGTCAGCTCCATACTTCCCTACCAACACAGATCTCAATAACAGATTAATTTCACTGCCTGATGACTAACCATCTCTGGTCAGGAGTCTCTAACCTTAGCCACATCTTTAGGAAATAGACCCATAGTTTATGGTCAGCTATTCATAATCTCTTTTTGGAAAAACATTTTTTTTAAGTATTTATTTTCTTTCCTGCCATGAAGGGGAAGGGGGGAGGGGCAGAACCTTCATAACAAATAGATATTATGGCCAGCAAAATCAATGCTCACATTGGACATACCCCAAATGCCCGGAAACTATGTTTCATTCAGCACCTTGAGGCCATCATCTCTTTACCTAAGTAAGGTATAATGCTTTACTTTCAGTGAATACATCAAGAATCTGTGCTTCAAAATTGTTGGTAATGCCTCCCATGATAATTCAAAACTCCTTTAAATCTTAGTATGAAATTTTTCAAGAATTACTCTGATAATTTATTTTTTTAATTCATTACCCCACGGTAAAGGTTTTCTATGTATGTGAAAGACTGTACCTCTAAGAACAGAGAGTTCATCACCAGATCCACACTTGAAACCTTCCTAGCTTGGCAGGAACTATAAGGCTGTATCTTTTCCCAGTACAGCTTTGGAGAAACCTAGAGTAGGCGGAGAGAGAGAAAGAGAGAAAGAGAGAGAGAAAGAAAGAGAGAGAGAGAGAAAGAAAGAAAGAAAGAAAGAAAGAAAGAAAGAAAGAAAGAAAGAAAGAAAGAAAGAAAGAAAGAAAGAAAGAAAGAAAGAAAGAAAGAAAGAAAGAAAGAAAGAAAGAAAGAAAGAAAGAAAGAAAGAAAGAAAGAAAGAAAGAAAGAAAGAAAGAAAGAAAGAAAGAAAGAAAGAAAGAAAGAAAGAAAGAAAGAAAGAAAGAAAGAAAGAAAGAAAGAAAGAAGAAGCCCTATTTGGAATTTTCTTGGAACAGATACTGGAGTGCTTTATCATTTCCTTCAACAGCTCTTTTTGAGGAAGTTGAGGCAAATAGGATTAAGTGATTTGCCCAGGGTCATACTGCTAGTGTCTGCTGGTTAAATCAAAGGGGAAGGAATCCCAGGGATTATCTAGCGCAATCCCATTATTTTGCAAACCAAGAAAGTCTGAGGCGAAGAGAGATGAAAAGATTTCTTGGAGTCCACGGGTAGTCATCATCTGGAATCAGGATTAGAGCCGATTCCAAACCCATCTGGCCCTTTCCCTTCTCTAGAGGTGGCTCTATTTCTCCTTGCAGTTCCCCACGTGAGTTTATTGTTCAGTTCCAGATGAACCCCGCCCCTGCCTGCCACTGGGGTCTCAGCTAGTCCCGGCGGGAGGACATATACCAGGTAGGCGGTGGTTAGTGTCGCTCAGATAACTGACTTCAAGACCCACTTGGCCCCGGACCCGCCGCCCCAAGAGAAGACTACATCCATCCCATTCCCCGACGCCGCCACCCTCTGCGCCCAGCGTCCTCGACTGCCCCCGCCCAAATCTACCTGCAACTGGTTTTATAGGGCTTTCGCCTCACCACCGCGGGTCAGCCTCTGACTTTGCCTCAGCCTTCTGCACGGCTGTTGTAGCCTAAGCGTTACCAGGGAGACCGAACGCGGCCCGGGAGTGGGCGGGGCTCAACCTGTGGTTCTTTCTGGGTGTAGAATGGCTCGTGCCAAGCCTGGGAGAGATTGCAAAATTCTTACATTCAGCTCCTAAATTGGAGGGGCCTTAGTTGTGGGGGCGGAGGATCGCCGATTTGAGGCTGACGGGAATCTCGAAGGTCATAAAGTCCAACCTCTTCATTTTATAGTCGAGGAAATTGAAGCACACACATATGGGGGCACATATTTGTCCAATGTCCCGAAGATAAAACAGCACCGAATCAGGTCAAAGCCCAGTCCTCTAACTCCAAATTCAAGGTGCTTTCCACTGTACTATGTCGTCCCCAGGTCCTCATTTGAACCTAACCTTCTATACTTGTTTCTATTAAGAGGAGAGGCAGGGTAGTGACTTCCTGGTGGATAATAATGGAACATACCCTAGACTGGGAAGCAACATGAGACCAGGGATGGAATCCTGTCTTTCAACAGTTATAACAGTGCTCCTAGGCAAGTTGCTGAGCCCAATTGTAAGCTAGGGATAGCAGTAAGAGATGGAATTCGATGATTTATGCAAAGAGTTTGTAAATCTTAAAGAGATATATTTGCTGGCTATTAAGAAAACAGAATCATCATGCTTTTCTGTGGCACTCAAAACAAAATGATTTGAGGAAATTTATAAAAACCAGGATGAGAGGTGGGGGCAGTGCAGCCAGATGGCTCAGTGGATTGAGAGGCAGGCCTGGAGATGGGTGGTTCTGCATTCAAATGTGGCCTCAAATACTTCCTAGCTGTGTGACCTAGTTGTATATCAGAGACAGAACTCAAATTCAGGTTTTCCTGGATTTGAGGCTAGCTCTCCATCCTGGTTTTTTTTTTTGTTTTGTTTTGTTTTTTAGGGAGAGAGGGGGTGGGATTTGAACCCTTATCTGCAACTTAGAATCAATATCGTGTTCCAAGTCTGAAGAAAGATAAGAGCTAGACAATAGGGGTTAAGTGACTTGCCCAAAATAGCTAGGAAGTGTCTGATACTAAATTTGAACCCAGGACCTTCCATCTCCAGACTTGGCTTTCTGTCTACTGAGTCATCTAACTGTCCCCATTAGGTTAAACTCTTAGGAATACAAATAAAAAAAAAAACTGAATAGTCCCTGCTCTCTATAGGAGACTTCAGAACAGTGACAAAGGCCAGGTACTCTGTAGGTAGGGCAGAGGAAACAGGATCTTATATGAAAAAGAGTGGGAGGTTTTAGTTGACCACAAACTCAATAGGAACTAATAATGTGACTATGCTAAAATAAAACAACAACAAATTTATTGCAATCTTTACAATGATAAAAATTAGTGTCCAGAAGAAAAATGATCGCTCTGAAGAATTATAAACAATTCTGGTTACCAAGCTTTAAAAGAGACTCTGGCTGGGGTAGCTAGGTGCTAGAGTGGATAGAGTGCCTGGTCTGGAGTCAGGAAGATTCCTTTTCCAAAGTTCAGATCTGGCCTCAAAACACTTACTAGTTGTGTGACCTGGACAAGTCACTTAACCTTGTTTACTTTAGTTTCCTTGTCTGTAAAATGAGCTGGAAAAGGAAATAGCAAACAACATCAGTGTCTTTGTCAGGAAAACCCCAAATGGGGTCACGATAAATTAGACACAACTGAACAACAAATAAACTTTTAGAGACAGTTAGATAGCTCAGTGGATGGAGGACCAGATCAGGAGATGGGAGGTCCTAAATTCAAATTTGGCCTTGGGCATAGCTGTGCAACCCTGGACTAGCCTCTTAATCCCCAGTTGCCTAGTTCCTACCACTTTTCTGGCTTGAAACAGATACTTGGTATTCATTCTAAGAAAGATGGTAAAGGTGGAAGGAAGGGAGAGAGAAAGAGAGAGAGACAGAGACAGAGAGAGAAACTGGTAAACTGCAGATCATGCAGAGGAAAATAGCCATACTGAAGAACCAAAGGATAATTAAACTGAGAAAATATGCCTTGGACTTGATAATTGTCCTCAAGCATTTACAGGGCTCTTATGCAGAGTAGGATTAAACTTATTAAGTGTGATTCCAGTGTAAAGAATGAGCAATTAAATGTTGGGATTTCCAGGAAGGTTAGTTTTGGCTCAATGTTGAGAATCTTCCAAATAATCAAAGCTATTTAAAAAATGAAATGGATTGCATAACAAGATAGCGAGTCCCCAGGATTGAAAGTGGTTAAGCAGTGCCTGAATGACCATCTCTTAGAGATAATTATGGAAAAGATTCATGCATTGAGAAGCAGGTTGAAGTCTAGATAGGCTCTCAAAATCTTTAAGATTGAGCTTTTGCTCTTCTCATTTTACAGTTAGGTCCCCATTAGTTCGAATAATGAATCTTGAGAAGTGGCTAAATTATTCATTCACATTGAATGTTTCCATTGGGCTGGAACCAATGACCATATTTTACATAATTATAACTTCAAATAGTGAGAACTGAAAAACCAGTAATCACTTTGCAGGATTTGTTAAACAGGATCTAGCTGTATTTATAAGTAGGTATTGGTTTAGGTTTATTTCTCACAATTCGGAATATAAAAATGGAAGCTTCTTTGCTTCTAAGTTTCTTCTAGAGAATTTTTGTTGTTCAGTCACATCTGACTCTTCAGGAACCTATGGGCCAACTCTCCATGGGATGTTTTTGGCAAAGATAATGGAAAATTTTGCTCTTTCCTTTTCCAGCTTTATGAAGGCAGGGACTAAGTGACTTGCCCAGAGTAGTACAACTAGTATCTGAGATCAAATTTGAACTCTGATCTTTCTGGTCTTCCAGGTTCAAGATCTAGTTCTCTATCCACTGTGCCACCTACCTGCCCCTATCCAGAGAGTAGGACAGTGCAGGTAGGGTTCAGCGTCTCTCCAAATCTTTCCCCACTGCTTAGTGTCTAACATTCCTGCCTCAGACCTTCAATCCTTTGGCTTAGGGTTTGGCCCCTCATTAAAAATCAATCAACACCAGGGGCAGCCAGGTAGCTCAGTAGATTGAGAGCCAGGCCTAGAGATAGGAGGTCACAGACTTACTAGCTTTGTAACCTTAGGCAAGTTACTCATTGCCCACTCTTTACTGCTCTTCTTCCTTGGAACCAATACACAGTATTGATTCTAAGATGGAAACTAATGGAAACTAAGGGTTTGTGAAAAACAAACAAATAATTATTAAGGGCCAAACTGAATTTTGTGAGAGATACAACAAAAAAAGTCATGGTCAAAGAACTTAAAATCTAATTGAAGGAAACAACTCATCTATGTTCAAAATCACATACTGAACAATAAAAGAAAGAATATATGATAGAAGCCAAATGAATGGTACCAACAGTAATTGCTATGAATTTAAAGGAGGGGGTAAAGTATAGCTTAGAACAGAGCAGGAACTTAATAAATGCTAGTTTATTCATTATAAATTAATTATATTTTTAAATTATAATTTAATATTAATTATAAATGCTAGCCTTCAGGTCCTGACTGTAACCTAATCTTGTTGATTCAAGAAGTTGAAACTAATACAAATGACATCCAATAAAAGGACAGAGATCAGAACAGGAATACCTCCTGTGCTGACTCCTTCCATTCATCTCAGTTCAAGCCTGAAGTGTTTATCCAAGCAGCCTTCCAAGGCTATACTGATATGGGAAAGTGAATTGAAGAGATTAAAGATCATTCAGGAAAGGAAATAAAGATCTTTCAGGTAAAATATTAACAGAGAGGAATAAACTTTGGAAGTTTTATTTTTTCTTTGTGGGCAATTGGGAATGGATATTGTGAACTTTAGATTACTCCTCCCTACTTAGTCTAACAAAATCAGGAATGTTTACACCTATACTTAAGGATTAAGTATCTGCTGGGAACATCTATGGAGTCACAATAGGGGACAGTTTAGAACTGTCAGGGGACAGCTTAGAGTTGTCGGAGAACAGCTATGGAGTTGCAAGAAAGAAAGACTGGAACATTATCAAAGGGGGATAATGAACGTTTATTGTAAGCAGCACACCAGATTTAAAGCTCTTCTCGAGAGACACAATCTATCCTCCCCAGAATGTGAACAGGGGAGTTAACCTGTTCCTAGGATTTCTTGGAACTGTTTATGTAGCCTTGAACTGAGATTTCTATGTTTTGGCGTACTCAGCAGGAATGGTATGTCACAAACACCTGGGAAGAGGAACTCCATTCCATGAAGTCATGAAAGGTTCACTGCAATTCCCCCTTTTTGTTTATGCCATCCAATTCCCTTTGGTACAGGGTCCAACTAATAGTTTTTTGCAATACAGCAAAACTAGTCATTAAAGCTTTTAGTAAACAAGGCAAGCATAAACAGATAAACAAAATCACAGACACACCAACTACAAGAAGAGTAATATCATAAAATAAGGAGGAAAACAATCCCTTTTTTGTTTCAATCCAATTATACAAAGAATCTGCAATATGCTGTGGTTCAAGGTTCTCCTATAGGAATGAATCAATATTCTGAATTAATATACTCAAATCATTAATATCTTTGGTGATGTTTTCATGTTCCCATAATCCCTATAATTGTAATTTTATTTTTTCCAATGTTTTTGTATCATTATTTACTGTTATGGGTAGCAAGCAAAATGAAGTATATCTATAATCACATTTCATGAATGTTTTCAATGACAAATATTCTACTTCATTCATTAGATCAATCATATTTTTCTGTAACATCATAAGACTTTTGTAAAAATTCATATCATTTTCTTTTTGCCTTTCTAATGCTGAAATTACATCACTAGCCAATGCTTTCAAATAATTGACATCATGTTCAAGAGTATGTAAGTTAGAAATTGATTGTGCCAAAGATACAGAACCTATTATAGTAGAAGTCAATGCAGAAACTAATGCTACTATGCCTAATGCAATACAAGTAATACATCGTTTATGTCGTGGTCTTATTTTTTCTTGTAATACATGAAGAATTTGATCCCCTGAACTGCCATACCATGAATCTTTATGTTCAGTGGCAAAAAGGGCCATGTGTGGTTGCTTGATGATTAAGACTGGCCCATCCACTTATGATCCTACACAGTAACTGACCCTACAATTGCTACAGGTTACATTCCAATATCTAACTCCTTTGTGTGTTATTTCAGTAATGTTTAAAGCTTCAGGGTGATTTTTTACTGTAGTTTTAAAAGCATATCCCCCCTGTTTGGCAAGCTTGAATGTCTAATGTAACACTTCTATTTACTGGTTTTTGGACTTTCCCATTATTAGTAACATTAACATAGTGAGACATATTTACTTTATCCAATGCCAGGGATATCTTTCAATAATCAGTCAAAATCTGTGTGAAATTAGCAGAATGTAACCAATTAGCTCTGGGGGCGTCACCCACAAAGGCAAGCTGTATCCTCCTATAAAACAATCATGAAATTTATAAGAATCCAGTTTCTTTCCAATACACCATGTGCCATTATGCCAAGACACCCAAGTCATATTTTTCCAATGAATACATAATACATGATGCCCTTTTAGATCTACATGATAGCAAGGGTGGAAACATATTATCAGTGTCTCTTTGTTCATATTCTATCACGTATGGACAAATAGGTCTTTCCCCAAGTACTATCACAAGATTCCCCTAGCCAACCTAGACATTGCAGTTGGCCCTAATCTTCATATTTTACCCCTTTGTCTACATAATAAGGTCCTATCCAGAAAGAGTCTGACAGGTTAGGATGACCATAATAATGCGCCTGCAGAGATCGGAGGGTCAGGCATTCAGGATGGTCTCGGAGGCACACTGGGGGTGCCTCAACTAGTCCAGTCCATTTGAAAAGCATAAACAAATTGTTGGCCTGATTGCTGTCCTTAGCTTGTCTCTCAAAATGGTAAATGCCAGGAATATCAGACTTAGTTTTTGTATATAAGATGACTTCTGGTAAAGCATGTCTCATGCCGACATACTCTACCCAAGGTGGTTGTTCCCAAAAGACCCATCTCTTTATTCCGGTAGATGTACTTAAATTCTGGAATAGAAGCAGAAGAGTCAGTATCTTATGGAGACGTTGTTGAGTCTTCTTGGGAGACTTCCTGTGTCCTCTCCTTGTCCTTCTTTTTATGGTCAATTTCTCGAACTCAGGGGGAAGGGAGCAGTATTCTGTCTTTACCTGTGGAGACACAAACAAAACCTCGGCCTGGCAGGACCACTGGGTGGGGTCCTTGCCAAGATTGATTATCATCTTTCTACATGACAAATTTTTGTTCTGAGGCAGGGAGCACAGGAGTGGTGGTACCTGAATTTTGTTCATAAGAAAATGCAGAGAAAAAAAATTTTCAGCTCTGGATATATTATTGGAAGTAAATATCAAATTATTTATAGCATATATAGCTATTGCTAATTGTCGATGTGGGGTGCTTTCTCCCCCTTTCTGTTTTTAAAAAGAAATGTTTTTAGTATTAGATTACTGTGCTCCACAATAGCTTGTCCTTGTGGATTTTATGGGATACCTGTGAGGTGTTGAATACCCCAAGTTCGGCAAAAAAGAAAAAATTGTTTGGAAGTATAAGCAGGTCCATTATCTGTTTTAAATATTCTGGGGGGACCAGCCATCTGAAAAGTCATTAAGCAGTGATTAATAGCATGAGAAGTTCTTTTCTCCCGTCAAGCAGGAAATCCATAAAAATCCTGAATAAGTATTCACAGTGACATGGATATATTTAAGTTGTCCAAAGGACGGTTCATGGGTCACATCCATTTGTCATATATCTGTACTACTTAAGCCTCTGGGATTCACACCAATATGCATTGGGGGGTGGTTTGGAACAAAATTAGGACACTTTTAAACAATATTCCCAGCTTGATCTTTAGTGGGTTGGAACACTTTGAGTAAAGCAGGACTATTTTGGTGAAATCTATGAGGTGATTCCTCAGCTAATTGCATATCAGTTAGATAACATTGAGCTATTAAAGCTTGATCTATGATAGAATTTCCTTTAAAAATAGGTCCAGGCAGATTGGTATGACTGCATACATGCATGACACATACTGGATGTGTCCTTTGTCGTAGGACAGTTTGTAATTTAGAGAATAACATTTGTACATTGCTTTGAGTAGATCTGATGACAGCTTGTTCTATACCCTGCAAAGACTGAAAAACATATTTAGAGTCCATTATAAGGTTGAAAGGCTCCTGAAATAACCAAAAAGCTAGTAAAACAGCTGTTAATTCATTTTGTTGGGTAGAAGAAAAAGGAGTGGTAAGAATGACAGGTGAGCTACCTTCCTTGTATACTCCTGCCTTGTAACTAGCATTTGCATCAACATAAACATTAGGTCCTGATACCGGATGATCTCTTAAAATATGAGGAAAAACAATAGGATATTGTGACAAAAAAGAAAATAAACCTTGTGGAATGTAGGTGGTAATAACAATGGGGTATACTAATAGTAAAGACCATTCGTCATGACTTTGTAAATATTTCTGTAGTATATTCTTAGCAATGGGTACCTGGATTTCATGAGGATACCATCCTAAACCTGAAACCACATATTCTATGCCTTTCCATATTAATTGAGCCATAAGACAGTCATAACTCTGTAAAGCCTTTCCCGATTTGCTTTTTAGATGTAACCATTCAATGACTCTCTGTTTCTCAGTTAAGGCACCTGTTGGTAACATTAAAGTTGCAAAAATAGTCACTTCTATGGCTAATTGAGGCTGATAACGGTTAAGTAGAGCCTGATTCAATTTGTCTTCTACTATCTCTAAAGCAAGAGAGGCCTCAGGTGTCAAAGTTCTAGGGGAATTCAAATCAGAACTCCCTTCCAGTATTTTGAATAAAGGTTGTAATTCAGTTGTAGTAAGAAATGAATATTGCCTAACCCAATTGATATCACCTAACAATTTCTGATAATCATTTAAGGTATTAAAGCAGTCCTTTCTTAATTGTATTTTTGAGGCATAACAGATGTTGCATATAACTGAGCCCCTAGAGAGAGTACAGGACTTGTTTTTTTTATCTTTTCTTGAGCAATGATTAAATGGTATTTTTGCAAGGTAATTTCCAATTGACTATAGCACTTTCTTATTTGGGATTCATCTTCAGCTGCAATAAGAATATCATTCATATAATGGATGATGTACAGAGCAGGAAAATGTAGTCTTACAGAATGAAGGGCTGAAGTCCCATATTGTTGGCTGAATAATCTTATCATTCTAGACATGGAATGTTTGCATTAAAATTCCACAGCTTCAAACAAGCTACTTGGTCAGACAGGGCTGGCAAAGTTTGTTTGTTTGAGCATCTTAAAACCTCCGTTTCTACAATTAAAATATACTCATCTTAAGTTCTATCACACAGTGGTTGGTAACTCTTTGAGGTCCCTATTTCAGTCCCTAAGTATCAATGTGGAACAATTATAAGCACTTCTTTCTCCTTCCTATGCACAAGGAAGGGGTTAATAGCTTCTGAGCAATTTATCCTAAGGCTACTTGGCTCAATTTAGATTTATTAAGTAACAGCCTTGTCCCATCCTTCTTTAACAAGTGAGTTTACTACAATTTAAAATTTTGAATGTATCAAATCTCTTTCATAATAATTTACTCTCAGTGGATTTTAGTTTGAACTCCACAATTTCCAAATAACTTTGATTAAATCCTTTAGCAATGTTTCAGTGTGTAACCAAACTGAAGTTCAAAGCATTGACCTTCACTCCTCTCAAACTTCTGTCTAAAGATACTATCCTGAATTGTATTTAATCCTTATGACAAGCCCTTCTTGATTTCAAGGCTGCAGTTTGCATATCATATACCCCTATATTCCTTCCTATACATTGTACACATTTTAGAAGCAATTCATATAACCTTAGTCAAAGATAACATCGTTTAGAAATTCTCTCTTGCAAAATACCAAATTCGTAGTACTAGTATTATTGAATCCCATGAACAGATTAATCACTTTAAAAACTTCTTGTGTGTCATAGGATTTCTTGTTACTAGTTCGGACAGCACATACATTAAAATAATTCTGATTTTAAAAAATCCCAAATTTAAATTCTAGAATAAGTTCTTCTCAATAACATAACAACTTTTTCTGGATGACTTTTATATCTATAAAGTAGCCAGTGCAATTTCTGTCCTTATAGAATAAAACATTCCTTTCTGTGTCCACCTGGCTATCAGTCACATTTAGACAATTCTCAAGTTCACTGAAACCATTATGCATAACAAGATCTAACAAAACAAACTTCTAACCATGAGTTTTGTTGTGCTCAATAAAATATAGTTAACATTTCACATTTAGCTGACAAATAGTTACCATAATACATAAAATTATATTTGTACCATGTCAAAATCATTAACAATCCTCCCAAATTTCATACATCAAAACATTAATCTTAAGTGAAAAGTAGCCTCTAATTATGGAGTAAAAATCTCCCTTTTTCTGTTCTAAGTTTTTCTCTTTTTCACTCCTTCCAAAGGAAAAAAAAATCATTGAACTGGTATTTGCTTTTGTCCTCTGCTGAGGATTTTTGACAGACAAGTTCAATCTTGCAACTATCCCATTTTTTTCTTTCTTTTTGTGAGTGTCCAATTTAAGAATATATAGAGACAAGACTGGGACAAAGATAACGATAAACAGAAGCATACAACATTGTGACAAGCATGCTTTGAAAGGAAAAAATCAGTGTTTTAGTATCCATTCTAAAGAAGAAATATAATTTCCCTCTAGTCCTTAGAGTATCTCATATACTCACCACCAAGGGAATCTACGTAGCATCGAAACTCTGCATGACCAGCACACAGCATCAGGGGTTCTCGAAAGAACCGGACAAGTCGGGGATTCTCCAAAGAGAACCGAAGGGAGGGCTCCAATAAAAGAACCGAGGGGAAGGGGGTCCCTGTACTGGGTGCCACTTGCTGGGGACATCTATGGAGTCGCAATAGGGGACATTTTAGAACTGTCAGGGGACAGCTTAGAGTTGTCGGAGAACAGCTATGGAGTCACAAGAAAGACTGGAACATTATCAAAGAGGGATAATGAACATTTATTGTAAGCAGCACACCAGATTTAAAGCTCTTCTCGAGAGACACAATCTATCCTCCCCAATCCTCCCCAGAATGTGAACAGGGGAGTTAGCCCATTCCCAGGATTTCTTGGAACTGTTTATGCAGCCTTGAACTGAGATTTCTATGTTTTGGCGTACTCAGCAGGAATGGTATGTCACAAACACCTGGGAAGAGGAACTCCATTCCATGAAGTCATGAAATGTCCTAAGTCAAGCTTAAGCTACCATTGGTACAGGTGAGATGCAGTAAAGTGATGTAAAACCCTCTATATATTTTGCATCACTTCCTCTCTCTGGCCATTTTTGTGGCAGAGAGGTGGCTGGTGGCAGCATGCTGAGCCTTTTGGCATCTTGGTGTGGAGGAAACTATTGTCTGGTTTAGCATTGAGTTTTCCTTGATACCATACTGGAGGAAGCCTAGTAACCTAGTTCAGGTGAGGCGTCTTCTCTGAGCTCTCTTGGAGTTTAAGCTGATTTTTTCTCCTTTACCTTCCAAACACTATCCACTTGGAAGCCTCTAATCTTCTTCAGAAACTTTGTGGAGGAGAACTTTGAACTCCCCCTGGCACAGGCCAGGCGGGAGAAATCCTATACCCTTCCCCTCTCTCTTCTCCTTGATTTCTTCCCTCTATATTGATTGAACCACCATAGATTTCCAAACTGACTTAGGTATTTTATTTGGGATATCCCCTGGCGACCCCCCCTAAATTATCCTTACAGTCTGGTGACCACGAAGAGACCTTACAATACTGATTTATTGATTGAGGCTGAATTTCACAAATTAGGGGAATTAACTAAGGATCTCCTTTTGTAAGACCATTTTGGTAGTCTGTATACATGATTCATGTTTTCTCCCTCCCCTCTTTCCTTCAAATCACCAGTTAAGTTTGTGCCTTTTTCCTCCAAATCCATTTCTCTGATTGTCCCTTGTCCTCCATGTATGCAGTCTACAGTACCTTGGGTTCAGACCTCTCTCCACCAAGCAGGAATCATCTCTTTCTATGTTTACAGAATCCCAGATTTATCTTTCAGGGAACCGCCCACTCCTATCTGGGCAAGGATGTTATACATACTATGAAGGAATTGAATTAGATAACCTCTCTGGTCCCTTTCTATCCCTAAACCTATGTTCTTATGAAATTAAATGACTAAAACCTCTTAAAATTATAATCATGTAAAATATTCAAGGTCACTGAAAGAAGATGTATATTGGGAAGAACACTGGATTTGGAGTCAGAAGACATGGGTTTGAATCTGGGCTTTGGTAATACTTGGATGATTATCCATTGTGCTACCTAGCTGCCCCAATCCTGGGTGATTTTGAGCAAGTCCCTACAATTGCTTGGGCCTCAGTTACCTTCTTTATAAAACGAGAAGGTTGTTGTAGATGATCTCAAAGGTCCCTGTTAACCCTGTGGTAAGTAGTGGTTTATAAATCCTGCATTCTTCAGACCAGGTATCATTGAAGTAGAGAAGAGAGGAATAAAGCAGAAATCATAAAAGGGCATGGAGCTAGAAGTCAGATGCCAGGGTTCTGCCACTATCTATGTGACCTTTGATGAGTCAACATCTTTTTGCCTCAGTTTCATCATTTATAAAAGAAAGAAAACAATAAAGTTGGTCTAGATCTCGGAGGACCCTGCTGGTTCTTATGATTCTAAGATTCTAGATGGAAGGGCAAAAAAGGAAATATTGTGTTCTTTGCATCATACAAAGGGCATGTTCCTGGAGTTACAGGTAATCCAGATTTTTGTTAATCAAATTATATTTTAAATGTGTGAAGTAACTTGCTGTGAAAAACTTTGTGTTTTGACTCCTTTTAGAAGGAATTCTTCTGGAATGTGGAGAACTATCACCTAGTTTAGCTGTTTTGTAAAGGTGGGCTTTTGTAATTTTGTAATCTTAAGGTTCAACACATTTGTGTAACTCATGCCCCTGCGTTTCCTGAAAAGTTTCTGAGTTTATAAACATCTAATCTGATCCCAAGGACCTAATCTCAAAAGGTTCAGTTCTTCTGTGTCTCACTGGCCCCATTCTGAAGTTTTAATTTGAAGAAATCTTCAAAACATTCTCATGAAATCTCTGAAATAAAGCTCAGGTTCAGCTCATGTCTAGGTTTGCCCTAATGGAGCTAACAAGGGTCCCCTATTCCTCAACTTGATGTACACTATGGTTATAGAGCAGGAGATGACCATTATTTCACATACACTCTTCATAATTCATAAGATATGAAAATGACTCCTGAGCAGATATGGAAACACATAAAACATTGAAATATTCCATGACTTCCCTGGGGTGGGGGTGGGGAGGAAGGACACTTCTAGGCAAGCAGTCCCCTTTCCATGGACCTGTAAGCTCTGAGTAATCTACAGGATTGGCAAGGTCCAGAGCTCTTCTCTCCCCTTTCCTCTTCTTCCCACTGACAGTATTGTATTTGTCCGTTAGCAAATCTTCTGTTAGTGATTACCTTCTCCAGAATCTTCCTTTAGGAAGAAAGAAGGTGCCAGATACTCCAAATCAGGAATTCTTGGAGGAACAATTCTACCAAGAGTCTCTTCAAATTTTCTTCCCTCTCTCCCCTCCATCTGCCACTTAGTGACTTGTAACCTGTCTACATTCTGGGTCCTTTCAGTAAGATGCTGCTTTCCTGGAGCCCTTGAGGTGCCTCCATGCAAAGGCTCATGTCTTTATACTCAGGTATACAGGTAGATTGGGGAACTCATCAAATTGATCTAACACTATGCAAGTCCAGTTCAATCCCACCCTCTACAAAAAGCCTTTTCCAGTCCCTCTAAAAGATAGTGCTTTCTGTTATCTCCAATTTTCTTGTATAGGTCTTGTTTGTACATTGTCATTTGTATATTTTTCCCATTGTCCCTGATCCTGAAGAGTAGGAACTTTTTTTTTATTGTTTTCTTTTGCCTTTCTTCATATCACTCAGTCGTTAAACACAGTACCTGGTCCAAAAAGGGTTCTTAATGTTATTGTTTGTCCTTTGTTTTTTGAAGAAGACCAATGACATCACGAGAGTGATGTCTTAACTTGGGTATGAATTGAGTTGAAGTGAGGCCAAGTTGCACAAAGTCAACAGCCTCACTCTCTCTTCCAGAATCATCCAAGTCCAATTGCATGACAAAAGTCAGGATAACTGACAATGATCTAAGATGCAGTGGAAGACCTTGATGTCTTCCATGCCTGACCAAGCTCTAAGCTCCACAGTGCCTACTTTTGCTGTCTTCATGGCCATTGGAGAACAAATTGCTCTCATTTGCCCATTCTGCTAAGGCAAGTCTTCACATGCTTGAGGTAGACACTCACTAAAAGGTTTGAAACTTATTGGTTTACTTTCAATCTGCTTTAGTCTGCCTGCCAGGTTTTTCCAGGTTGTGGCCTCTGCCCATGATACAGTTAACATATTACTGGGCCCAAAGTAGATATTTAATAAATGCTTGTTGACTGACTTGAGTGTTAATGGCAATTGCTTTTCTGGAAGAGCTATGAAGAGCCTTGAGTTTTTTAAACTAAATGAACACGTCTCTCTTCTCAAGACTTTGCCAGAAGCCAGAAATTGGAAGCATAAAGTACCTGCTTAAAGAATCTCTGCTTTGCAGTGGCAACTGCTCTTTGTGACCTTGGGCAAGGCTTTTAACCTCTGTCAACCTTTGTTTCCTTATTTGCAAAATAGAAGTGATAATAAAATCTACCTGATAAGTTCTTGTGAGGCTCAATTAGGACAATTTATGTAAAGTGCTTTGCAACATTTACAATGCAATATAAATATTAGTTATTATTTAAAATTTTTAATCACATTTTTCTTTTCCAGATTACATGTAGTACAATTTATAATAATACTTTTCTCACATTTCATGATCCAGGTTCTCTCCCTTCTTCTCTTTCCCCCTCCTCTAGATGGCAGATAATGAGTTATGGTTTATACATGCACTATCATATAATACATATCCCCAGGTTTGTCATGGTTTAAAAGAAGTGTCACATACAAGAAAAAACTCTTGGGGCAGCAAGGTTGCTCAAGGGATAGAGCGCCAGACCTGAAGGCAGGTAATCCTGGGTACAAATTTGGTCTTAAACACTTCCTGGTTGTGTGACCCTGGGCAAGTCACTTAATCCCAATTAATTCCTAGTCCTTACCACTCTTCTGTCTTGCAACCAGTACTTCATATAGATTCTTAAATAGAAGGTAAGGAATAAAAAGAAAAAGAAAAAAAGAAAAAACACAAGAAAGAAATAAAATGAAAAGTGGTATGCTTCAACTCTCACATAATCAGGTGTGTCAGTAGAAGTCTAAACAAACAAGAAGGAAGAAGTAAGAAAAAACAAAGGTGAATTTTTGCTGATTTAAAAAATTTTTTCCATCATAATTATATATCACAGTTTGTTCAACCATTCTCCAATTGAATGCTCCTTCCTCCCATGACAGCTCTTAAAGTACTTAGGGACTTTGCAAAGGGTGGGTGAGGGAGAGCAAGAAAGAACAGCCAATTTCCTTTTACTTTTTTATACGTAAAACATTACTTTCAGCTTTCCAGGGTCAATATTGACCCTGAGTTGTCAGTTAATTCATATGAAATGCTTAACACAGCAGAGTGTGTAACATTGGAATAACTATATTTGATTCACAGACTTGGTTGAAATATTTACTTTAAAGCCCATCCCCCCAAGTTATAGATTAATTCATAAATAGCCATTTTATTCTCAATTTTATTGATTCCAACTGCAAGGAAGAAAGCTGCATATTTCCAGGGTGTCAGCTTCAGATATTGATCCTCAGTAAAACTATCATTCTTTGGACCTGGATAAACTTCTTTTAAAAGATATTTTATTTCCCTGATTATATATAATGTACATTTAATGTATAACTATATATGACACTATATATAGTTATGTAATAAAAATATAACTAATATAATATGCATATAATAACAATGCTGGGGTGTATGGGGTGCTCAGGGAGGAGTAATATCTTTGGTATGGAGGGCTTGTCGTGCCCTCCTAGGGCAGCTCTCCAGCCTCTGACCCCCACCTGACACCCAGCTCTCACTTGTGGCTCCTAGTAGCTGTTAGCATGCGGCAGCGGCCACACCCCAGGCAACGGCTTCGACAGGCTTGGCTAAACCTTGTGAGGGTAGCCATCGGGTCGTCGACCCCTGGTGAACTAGGGCTTTGCTCACCCAGCATGTGAAGACTGCTTTGGCGGAACAGGCGGAAGAAACCAACAAGAAGGTTCAACGGCTGAGATGGCGACGCAGCAAAGCACTGTGGAGTGCTTAGGGCGTGTTGGAGCACAAAGGACAACACGGCCATCCAATGCAGCTGAGGAAGTCTCCAGGTGTAGCAACTTTTCGTGCCACTGGACCCAGGCTTCCAACGCCGAGAGTGTGGGACTGTCTCTGTGCATTGACTTTTCCACTTAAATCTTCATGCACAAGTGTCTTTGTGCACAAAAACGCACAAAGTCAATCGTCATTCTCGGTTACCAAGAGACTACTACACACAATAACAATGCTCAACATACATATCCCAAAATAATAAGATCCCAATTGCCTACCTTTCTCCCCTTCCTTTCCCCATTCTGGAGATAGTAAGCAATTTGATCTGGGTCATACATGTATTTTTACACAAAATATATTTTCATATTGGTCTGTGTTGTAAGCGAATACTCACATAAAATCAAAACCCTAAAATAAAAAAAACAAATATACTAATATGAGAAGTAGTATGCCTTCATTTACACTCTGACTCCAACAGTTCTTTGTCCAGAAGTGGATAGCATTCTTTGTCATAGGTCCTTCTTTGCTGAGAGCATCACAATATTGCTGTTACTGTGTACAATGTTCTCCTGGTTCTGCTTATTTCACTCTGCATCAGTTCATGGAGCTCTTTCCAGCTTTTTCTGAACTCACTAGATAAGCCATTTTTGATCATTTCTGCTTCCAGAATATTTCTCTCATTGAATCCCACATGTCTAAAGTACCTCCATTTTATTGAAGTCCTTGTAGTTTTTTAGGGTGTGGTAGGAATAACTTTTTAAAAGTTTTGTTTAAAAAAACCTTACCTTCCAAAATAGCTGGTACTACCAAAAAATGTGGCTTTTTCACAGGTATGTGACCAGTGTTTTTTGTTTTTTTTTGGATGGGTCAACAGGTAGTAGTAGTAGTCTCTCGGTAACCAAGGATGACGATTGTCTTTGTGCGCTTTCATCTGTCAACAGGTATTGATGAAATAAAAGGGCTTCCCTACTCCTGTATTATAGATGAATGGGATATTCTTATTTTTTTCTGGCTTTATTTGTTGGTCTGGCCTTATTTATTTATTTATAAGCAGGAGTCATGTTTATTATTTTTTCCTGAATTTTATGTTTTCCCTACTATGTCATAGAATCATGAGTTCTAAACGGAACTGTATTACTTGGGTCACTTAGTCCTGCATTGCCCTGCCCAGCCCTGGACTGTGGAGGTCCTAGAGGTGGCTCTGTCTTGGTGAGGGTACCATTTCTCCCTCTCATAAGACCTCTTCTACAATCTTCATTGCAAGGGGGAAAGAAAGGATGCTCCCTCTGGGCAGCTATTTTGGTTACACAAAAGCCTAATTTCAAAAAATACCTTTACTTTCTATTTTATAATCAATACTGTTATTGATTCAAGGCATAAGAGTATTAAGGGCTAGGCAATGGGGGCTAAGTGATTTGCCCAGAGTCACACAGCTGGAAAGTGTCTGAGGTCAAATTCAAACCCAAGATCTCCTGTTTTCAGACCTGGCACTCAATCCATTAAGCCACCAAGCTGCCCCCTATTACTTTTAACTATCACTTATCATTCATTTAATATATACACACATTTCTTAAGAACTTCTGAACTTTTCTGCATTTTTGCTTTTAACCGATAAAAATTATTTCTAATTTACCCTATTCTCTTCCTACCTCATTGTTTCCTTCCCTCCCAGGCAATTACTGCCCTTTGATTTTTCTTCTTTCTTTGTTTCTTTATCCATCAACTATGTGTCAAGAATTCTGCTGGTCTGGAGATAAAAAGGGAAAAATGGAACAATTCCTGCCTTCATAAAACTGACATTTTATTGAGAAGTTCCCAAGATGTATACAGAAATATAAATGCAAGATTATTTGAAGAAGAAAAGAGAACTAACAGCTGGGGAAATTAAGAAAGGCTACTTTTTAAAGTATTTATTTATTTAGAATATTTTCCATGGTTACATGATTCATGATTTCCCCCCCTCTTCCCTCTCCCCTCCCATAACTGACAAGCAATTCCACTGGGTTATACATGTATCACTGTTCAAAACCTACTTCCATGTTATTGATATTTACAAGAGTGATCGTTTAAAGCCAAAATCCCCAAACGTGTACCCATCAAACCATGTGATCAATCATGTTTTTCTTCTATGTTTCTAGTTCCACAGTTCTTTCTCTGGTTGTGGATAGCATTCTTTCTCCTAGGTAGTATCTCTTGGAAGTATCCTGGGTCATTGCATTGCTGCTAGTAAAGACGTCTATTACATTCAATTATGCCATAATGTATCAGTCTGTGTACAAAGTTCTCCTGGTTCTGCTCCTTTCATTCTGCATTCATTCTGCATCTATTCCTGGAGGTCTTTCCAGTTCACATGGAATTCCTCCAGTTCATCATTCCAAGAAAGACTACTTTTAAGAGAGAGTACCTGCTTTGCACTTTGAGGGATTCTAGAGATTCTACACAGGGCAGCTAGGTGGCATAGTGGAGAGAGTGCTATGTCTGAGTCAGGGAGACTTCTCTTCCTGAGTACAAATCTAGCTTCAGACATCTACTAGCTATATGATTGTAGGAAAGCCACTTAATCCTGTTTGCATCAGTTTCCTCAACTGTAAAATGAACTGGAGAAGGAAATGGCAAATAACTTTGGTGTCTTTGGCAGGAAAATCCTGAGTAGAGTTACAGTGAGTTGGATACAACAAATTACTAACTAACAATAAAGGGATTCTACACAATAGAACTGAGGAGGGATCATAAAGGTGCATTGATTTAGAACTGGAAGAGACTTTAGAGATCATAGAGAGTAATTCCTTCATTTTACCAATGAATAAATCGTGATACAGAGAAATTGAGCGACTAGCCCAAGGCTCCACAGAGAGTAAGTGAAAGAGCTGAAGAACAAACCCAAGGTCCCATTTCATAAGCAATACTTTTTCCTCTGCTCCAAACTTCATGAGGCATGGACAGCACAAAGATGAAAAGATGGGATGTTGATTTTAAGCAATAGTTTGACTGGTATATAAAAGTCTACAAAAGAACTAATAGTGAATAAATCTGTCATTTTCTCAGAAGTCTTAAAATATTCAAGATTTTTTTACCTTAAAAGCATTCCCCTCAATATCACCACCACAGTGGCAAGATCATGAAGAGTCTTATAAGAGCATCTGTCTTATTTATCTCCTTTTCTGCTCACATGACCATTGTTCCAGTTAAGGCTGTCATCTCCTCCAGTTTGGACTGCTGCAATAGTTTCTTAGTCTTCCTACCTTTTCTCCTCCCTTTCCAATCCATCTTCCACACAGCTGCCAAGATGATTAGCTTAAAGAACAGATCTGACTTTGCCACTCCTCTATTCAATAAACTCCAGTGGCATCCTTTTGCCTTTAGGAGCAAATATGAACACCTTTGTTTAGTATTGCAAGTCCTCACAACCTGCCTCCAGTCTACTGTTCCAAGCTTATTGCATATTACTTTCTTTCATGCTATGGTTCAGCCAATTGCCTTTCTTGACATCTCTTTGCACTAGATGTCCCCCATGCCTAGGCTGTAATCTTTCTTCACTTCTACCTGCTAGAATTTCTAGTTTCCTTCAAGTCTCATCTTCACAAAGTCCTTCTTGATCACTCCTGCAGGTAGTGCCTTCTCCTTCCTCCAAATCCTTATACTTGTTTTGTATCTAGTTACATATGTGTGTTGTGTCTCCTGAAAGAATAAATGCTCCTTAATGGCAGGGTTACACAATTGTCTTTGTATCCCTAGCACCAAGGACAGCGCCTAATGTACAGCCAATGTTTAATAAATGCATGTTTTTGTGTCTGATGTACTTATCGTGAAAGGATTTCAGTATTATTTTTCCATACTGCTCAGCTTCAGTTTATAGTTGTTTGAATTTTTAAGCTATAGACTTATTTGGGCTTCTCTGGGGTTGTACTGGAAAAATAAATGTTTCTTTAGTTTTTATAGAGTTATCAAGGTAGATCTGGATGGACCTTCCTCTTATTTGATTCATGATGAAACTGAGAGGTACCATGATTTTATCATACAAGTAATAAAGAGAAGACCTGGAATTTGAACACAAGCCTTCTGTCTGCTAATCCCACTCTTTCCTTTTTCCTGTGTGCCAAGATGTGTCACTGTATTTTATTACTTATCGTGGATCTTAATGCTATCAATAAGTTCAAACCCTGCCTCTTATCATTCATTACTCAAGCGTTTTAGTCATGTCTAACTCTTTGTAACCCCATTTGGGGTTCCTTTCACAATAAGTTCTTCAGAGACATAATCAACATGCATTTATTAAACACTGACCTTGGGTACTGTCCTTGATGCTGAGGATACAGAGACAAAAGTGTAACATTGTCATTAACGAGTATTTATTCTTTCAGGAGACACAACATACATATGTAATGATACAAAATAAGTAAAAGGATTTCGGGGGATAGAGAAGGCACTTTCTCCAGGAATGATCATGACAGGCTTTGTGAAGGAGGTAAGGCTTGAAGGAAACCAGAAATTCTAAGAGGATATTGGAGTGAAGTGGGTTGCTATTTTTTTCTCCAGCTCATTTTACAGATTAGAAGACTGAAGCAAACAGGGTTAAATGACTTGCCTCAGGTTACACAACTAGTAAGTGTCTGAGGCCGGATTTGAGCTCAGGAAGATAAGTCTCCCTGACTTTAGACCTGGCACTCTATCCACTGTGCCACTCCTTATCTATGGGATCCTGGGGAAGTCATTTAACCTCTATCTTCCTCCATTTTTTCATCAATCAAATGGGAATAATAATAATAGGACCTCTTTCCAAATGTGTTTAGAATAAAATGAGATAATATTTATAAAGTGCTTTTCAGATCTTACATGCTATTTAAATGCTAGTAATGATGATGATGTAATGCAACTTTTAAGGCAAAATAAGAAAGATATTTCCTTGAAGGAAGTTGTCTGTTGCAAAATGACTTAAATGAATTGTTTGATCAGCCAGCAGCAGGCATTTCTTAAAATATCTTGTTTCCACATCAAGAGATCCCTACAAGGATGAAATCATAGGTCTGGATCATCCTTCAATCCCCAACCCCCAACCCCTTTCCTTCTATTAAGAAGGGTCAGGATTCTGGAGAACAATTTAGAATCATGCCCAAAAGGCTATAAAACTCTGTAAAACCTTTGATTCAGAAATACCACTGCTGCATCCATATACCAAAAAGATCAAAGATAGGGAGAAAGGATCTATTCAAATGAAAATATTTATAGCAGCTTTTTTGTGGTGGTAAAGAATTGGAAACTGAGGGGATATCCATCAATTAGGGAATGGCTGAACAAGTTGTGATATATGGTTGTAATGGAATACTCTTATGCCATAAGAAATGACCAACAGAATGATTTAAAAAAAATCTGGAAAGACATATGAAGGGATGCAAAGTGAGGTGAACAGAGCCAAGAGAACATTGTACACAATAATGACAATATTGTGAGATGATGAACTGTTAATGACAACAATTATTAGCAATGCAAGGAATCAAGACAACACCAAGGGATTCATGATAAAAATGTTCTCCACTGCCATAGAAGGAAATGATGGAGCATGAATGCAGAATGAAGCATACCATACTTCATTTATTTTTTTCATGAATTTTTCTCTAGCATATGTTATATGTCTTATTTTACAACATGATGAACATGGAAATACATATTATATGACAGCACATGGATAACCTGTACTTAAGATTATTTGTTATCTCAGGAAAAAGGGAGAACAGGGAGAAAGGGAGAGAATTTGGATTGCAAATTATCAGAAAACAAATGTTAAAATTGTTTCTACAAGTCATTGGGGAGAGTACAATAATATATTACTGGGGGTGTATGTGTGAGGGGAACAGAACAACAACGAAAAAGAATAAGGATATAAGAATGCCACAAAGTACCAAGCAGAATCTACTGATGTAGTACATTTGCATCTAGTTGCAAGAGTAGGTTAAAAATTGTTATTTTAAAGTAAAACTGTAATAACTGCTTGTAATTCTTATAAAGTGTATTTACTGATCAAAGGATATGATCAAGCCATTTTCAGATGAAGAAATCAAAGCTATCAATAATCATATAAAAATGTTCTAAATCATTCTTGATTAGAGAAATGCAAATTAAAACAACACCGAGGTACTACCTCTTACCCTATCAGAATGGCCAATATGACAGGAAAGGAAAGTGATAAATATTGAAGGGGATGTGGTGAAATTGGGGCATCAAAGCATTGCTGTTGGAGTTGCGATTCATTCATTCTGGAGGGCAATTTGGAGCTATGCCCAAAGGGCTATAAAATTCTGGATATCTTTTGATCCTATAATATCAATACAGGGTTTGTATTTCAAAGAGATAATAAAAAAGGGGGAAACTAGCACAAAAACTTTTAGTGACCCTTTTTGTGGTGGCAAAGAATTGGAAATTGAGGGGGTGTCCATTAAATTGTGTTACATGTTGGTGATGGAATACAATTGTGCTATAAGAAATGATAAGATGATTTCAGAAAAAGTTGGAAAGAACTACATGAACTGATGTAGAGCAAAATAAGCAGAATGGTAGAACACTGTACACAGTAACAGCAATTTTGTCTGACAATCAACTGTGAAAACTTGGCTATTCTCCGCAATACATTGATCTGGGACAATCCTGAAAGACTTATGACAGGGAATGCTATTCACTTTCAGAGAAAGAACTGTTGGAATAGGATCGATAAAGCACACTATCTTTCACGTCAGTTCATGGTTTTATTTTAGGGTTTAGGGTAAGTGTACTCTTACAATAATGAGCAATAAGGAAGTGTGATTTGCATGCTAATAAAAATTAAATTAAACTTAAAAAATAAAGTGCATTTGCATAGATAGGAGAAGTTATAGTAAAATTATTTGAAAATTTCTTACATTAATTGATGCATTTGCTAACACCAATCATTTTAATGTTAAAACTAAGTGGAAACCAATTTCTTACCCACTTGCACTAAAACAATTGTAAATGCCACTTAAAATAGAAAGGCTATAATTAATACCTAATGATGGTACAGTGGAAATATCACTACCTCTTATGTCAGAGGGCCTATATTCAAATCCTGGTTCTGTCATTTACTGGTGACCTTGGGTGAGTCACTTAGCTTTTCTAAATCTTAGTTTTCCTATTTTTAAAATGAAGGGCTTGACTAACTGACCTGTTCTATTTCTAAATCTGTGATATTTTCTAGGTGCAGACAACCCAAAAGACTGAAGATGCTAACTGTAATGAGTTTGGGGTGGGAAGAAATAAATTTGCTTTTCCTAATTAGTTATTTGTAGCTCATTCACTAATAGGTTAATAGATAGTAGCGAAGAGAAGGTCAATTGCAGTCTGAATCATCTCTAAACTAAGTGTAAATAAACTTTAATTTTAAGATATTCTATCTTTGTTGAAGATAATTGGGAGAAAAAAACAAATAGAATTAAAAAATTTTAACTAAAAAAAAGAGACCTTCCATTTTTAATATATTATTTCAGGATTTTTCCGTCATTTCTTTCTTTTCTCCATCATTTGCAGACAATACAATTCTGGAAATTAAATAACATTTTGAGAAAATATTGCATAAGGCAAATTCTAGGCCTGTCTGTCCCAATGAAACACATACGACTTTTTCTTTAAGGTGAATATCAAGGTTAAAGTTAGTTACATGACTAATAGCAGTGAATCATAGGATCTCAGATCTATAAGGGAGCTGGGAGGTTTTCTAGTCCAACCCATACTTTAATAGGAATCTCTTATACAAGGCCCCAAAAATTAGACCATCAAATTCTTCAGGGTCAGACCATGAGGTTTTCTTTCCCCCCCCCCCCTTTTAAACATTATTTTATTTGGTCATTTTCAAACATTATTCATTAGAAACAAAGATCATTTTCTTTTTCTCCCCCCTCCACCCCTCCCAATGGTGATGTGTGATTCCTCTGGGTATCACATGTGATCTCGATCCGAACTCTTTTCCATGTTGTTAGTATTTTCATTAAGGTGTTCATTTAGGGTCTCTCCTCAACCATATCCCCTCCACCCCTGTAGCCAAGCTGTTGCCTTTCCTCCGTGTTTTTACTCCCACCATTTGTCCTCTGCTTCAGGGTAGTGTTTTTTTCTCCTTGATCCCTGTGGATTGTTCAGGCTCACTGCATTGCCACTAATGGAGAAGTCCATTACGTTCGATTGTACCACAGTGTATTAGTCTCTGTGTACAATGTTCTCCTGGTTCTGCTCCTTTCACTCTGCATCACTTCCTGGAGGTTGTTCCAGTCTCCATGGAATTCTATGAGGTTTTCTTAATAGAATACCTACTACTCTCCTTTATGTTGCTAAGTGAGATTTCTCTAAATTAAATCCAGTGTGTGCACTAAAACCAAATCTGGCTTTGAAATAAATAAATGCTATTTGTTATTTATTTATAAATAAATAGAAACAATAGAAAGAATTCTGAGTTTATAGTCACAAGCCGAGTAAGACCTTGGGAAAATTTATCTCTTTGGGCCTCAGTTTCCTAATGTATAAAATGAAGGGTTAGGTCCTCTTAGGTCCCCTCCAGATTTAAATCTATGATCCTATGAACTGAATCATGTTGCTTGTAAAGAACTATCCACACCCACCCCACAAAATCAGTTTAATGATTAGTAAACATCTCAGAATCTAATTGAAAAGCATAATTTTGCTTACTAGGGTCACCAGTTCAAGATCACAGAAACTTTCTGAAACATGCATGACTCCCTCCCCGCCATCATCATGTGAGTCTACTCAATATTGGAATGAGTCATGATGCAGAGCTGTTCTGGCTGGTGATTGGAGGGAAAATACTTCAAAGAGCATCAACCTTGTATAACTAGACTGGACTCAGGATTCCACTAACCCTTTCCAGGACCACAAGGCAAGTGTTCCTCGCTTCTGCTTTCTACTTCATGCTCAGGGACTGACAGTCAGAAGGGATTTAATATATGTAATATAATATATGATGTATCATCTATAATGGTTACAAATAAAATTTTCTGGAGACCATATCTTAATTTTATAATTATTTATTAAATAGCAAAACAAACAAACAACAAACAAAAAAACAGAGAGAGATGGAGAGAAAAGCATGAGCTGTGTGGCCAGCCCCCTCCACGAGCAGGCAGTACTACACCAAATACCCTCCAGAGTCCCTGGTTCCAGGAAAAAAAGGGCCAATTTTCTATTCCTTCGATCAGTTGATGCTCTTTGTGATGGTCCTTTCCTGAGCCTCTCAGATTGGAAGGCTCAGACCGCAATCAGCATAAGAGGCAGGTCTTCTGGATGCCAGGAGTAACCATCTAGCATTTAGAATGGCTGGACAGGGCATATATGCACTTTCCCAGTGTCCAGGTGTTTCCCAGCATGACAGCTAGCTGACTGGTTTCTTTACTTAAAAGAATCCTTGTTTACAGATAAAACAAAGAACTTGTCTCCAGCTTGCTCCTCCTTACCAAAGACAGAAGATGTAGACAAAGGAAAGGAGAATTCTTCCCACTTCCTCAGCCTGGAGAACTTCAGCTCTAAAATCAAAAGGTGTTTGGGGGGCCAAAAAGGGGTACAAATTAGTATGAATTTTCCACAAAATCACAAATCCAACATAATCAGGGATTAATCATAAAATAATCAAGTCTACAATCTGGGGTTAGAATTAGTTGTCTCTAGAACCACCAAGTTTGTTCCAGTTTGAGTCACAAACCAAGGTGCTACTTTGTGATATCTTTTAAGAAATTCAAATCTCAAACTCATTTCACTGAAGATTCCAAGTTCAAGGAAAAAAATCTTCACATATTTCTCCAATTCCAAATCCATCCATGAGTTGGGCTTTAAAAATCAGGCAGGAAATTAGAAGGCAAAGAGGCAAGAAATGACAATGTAAGAATAAGGACCAAATATATCTAAAGGTGAAGAGGTAGCAGAGTATGTAGGAAGTGTTCAAGGGACAAAGAATGGTCTAATTTGGCCATAAGATAGTGTGTGGAGAATAATGTTATAAGAAAAGTCTAAAAGATAAGAGTTAAATGATCATCCTAGTGCAAACATCAACAACATAGAAATTGATTCTGATCAAGGACACATGTAAAACCCTATAGAATTGTGCATCAGCTACGGGAAAGGGTGAGGGGAGGGGAGGGGAGGGAAGGAAAGAATATGATTCTTGTAACCAAGAAAAAATGTTCTAAATTGACTAAATAAAATTTTCCAAAAAAAAATGAAAAAAAAAATAAGAGTTGTACCAGGTATGTCTTGAGGATTAGGCAAAGAAGCCATTGGAGATTATGAGAAGAGAAATGATTTAGGACATAGATTTAGAGCTTAAAAGAAGCTTAGATGCCATCTAGTTTGATCTCCTAATTTTATAAGTGAGGAAATCAGGCAGGTTAAGTCATTTTCCCAATGTCGCATGAGTAGTAAGTATCAGATTCAGGATTTTAAACTCCAGTTCTCTGACTCAAGAATCTGGGCTATTTTCACTATTTCATGTTGCTTCCCAGGAAGGGTTATTAAGAGAATACTGCAATAATTGAGTCAGGTGATAATGAGACCTTGTATAGGATGGTGGCAGTGGGGCTAGTGAAAGGATTAAGAGATGGAGCTGGTAGGACTCAAAAGTTGATTTGACTCTAAGAGGGAAAAGGCAAAGATAATCCTATTGGCTAGTAAAACTACAATTGAATGTGTTTGAGGGAACATGAGGATTACCATAGACTAAAGCCCTACACCAGAGCTTCTCAAATGGTTTTTCCTCATGGCACCATCTTCTTTGTCATGAGGATTCATGGCACACTGAATGTTTAAGTTGTCACTATTATTGTGGGAGAGTTGGTAAGACTAGCCCCTGTGCAGTTGCCTTGCAATACGAGTTGCCATCTTAAATTCTTTGTGAGTTCAGGAGAGCATGAACTACTCTGAGGTTAATACATACATGTATTAAGCAAATTTTGTTTAGCAAATATACTTATCTTCCTATACGAGCTAAGTAAACAAAATATATATTGGACGGACAAAATTGCTTACACATTTACTTTTATCTGCAATAATGGAATATTCAAATTTTCATCGAAGCACCTAGTAAAACTCACAGGCCATTAAAATGCCACAGTATAGCCTTTGAGGACCTCATCCCAAACTATAGTTTTCCCTTCTTGGGTATAAATCTAAGACTGTCTCCTACCCTTCAAATGTAGGAGGCAAGGCACCATTATAACAAGCAATGGGATTTTAGCATATTCACCCTGAATTTTTTTTTAATTTTATAGCATTTTATTTGATCATTTCCATGCATTATTCATTAAAGACAAAGATCATTTTCTTTTCCTCCCCCCACCCCCCATAGCCGATGCGTGATTCCACTGGGTATCACATGTGTTCTTGATTCGAACCCTTTGCCATGTTGTTAATATTTGCATTAGAGTGTTCGTTTAGAGTCTCTCCTCTGTCATGTCCCCTCAACCGCTGTAGTCAGGCAGTTGCTTTTCCTCGGTGTTTCTACTCCCACAGTTTGTCCTCTGCTTATAGATAGTGTTTTTTCTCCTAGATCCCAGCAGATTGTTCAGGGACATTACACTGCCACTAATGGAGAAGTCCATTACATTCAATTATACCATAGTGTGTTTGTCTCTGTGTACAATGTTCTGCTGGTTCTGCTCCTCTCGCTCTGCATCACTTCCTGGAGGTCATTCCAGTCTCCATGGAATTCCTCCACTTTATCATTCCTTTTAGCACAATAGTATTCCATCACCCTGAATTTTAAGATGAGACTTTACTCCTCAACTGGCTCCTTAGGGAAGAGTCTTCTTAGTAAATGTGGTTATTTTAATGCTACTTTTCCTCATCCAGGATCACAGAGCTGTTCACTAGGAGGATGCCAGTATTGATTGCTTCTTCAAAAACTTACCTTGAGTCTTGGAAACAAAGCTGCTTTTCCTAGAGGAATTCTGTTTTTGGCCTCTTCCTAGTGAGCTATTCTCTTAACTAGGCTGGCTGAGTTGAGATGCCGCCAGGGAATGACTGCTGAGCCAAAGATTCATCATCCAACATCAGGGCAACTGAGAGTTTTGGTTCGAGATTCTACCATCAATAAGGTCTTGTGTTTGACTTATTTTTCTGGCAGTGGTCATAAGATTTCTGAACCATTCTTAGTCTGTCACATGATTCCCCAATGACTTAGAACAGTCTTTGAGAAAAGCAATATGGCACAGTTGGCAGATCATGAAACTCAGAGTCAGAAGACTAGAGTTTTAGCCTCTTTGCTGATGCTTGCTAGCTGTGTCATTTTCAAGTCAACATATATTTATTAAGCACCTACTATATATGCCAAGTAGTGTGCTAAACAGTGGACATACAAAGCGTGAGTCAAAAAAGCAGCCTCTTCTTTCCAGGAGCTCACAGTCGAATGCAGGAGAGAATAAACAGTTGTGCGTGAACAAGATAAACATACATGCATTTGTGTGTATGTATATCTGTATACATGTGTATGTATATATATAACATACATATTACATATATAAAATAAATGGAAAATAACCTAACAGGGAAGGCATTAACATTAAGGTTGACCAGGAAAGACTTCTTACAGAATATTGGGATTTTGGAAAATTCATTTCTGTTTATCTAATACAATCAATATCTATCAAACATCAGTTATGGGTGTAGGAAGTCTTTTGCTCTTGGTTCCTGCTTATTTTTACAGAGAAGTTGGTGGGCAGACTCTAAGTAGCTAAGTAATAATTATGAAATAACAAATGCTCCAGAAAGATAAATGCAGATGAAGTGAAGCCTTTAAAAAGGCCATTGGATAGAAACTACTATTTCAGGAGAGCAGCAGATATGGAAGCCAGATTATAGGGGGCTAAAGAGTTAGTGGAAGGTAAGGAAGTGGAGGAATCAATTTTTAAGAGTTTGAATGTGAAAGGGAGGAGAGAGTCTTCCATGTATTGATGAGCTTGTAAGGTCCAAGTAATATTATTTTTGGAGAGGGAAGGCCTGGGCATGTGTGTAAGAAGAGAGGAAGCAATGGTAAGATCGTGAGAAAATTTTGACATTGGGAGTTGTATTGTAAGTAGGAAAAAATGGACCCAGAAAAAGAGTTGAATTTGGGAAAGTAAGTAATATAGCTGTGGATAGAGTATAGGTCTTGTGGTCAAGAAGTCCTGAGTTCAAATCCTACCTCAGATAATTAACTATGTGGCCTGGCCCAAGTAATTTAACTTCTCTTAGTTTTTATTTTCTCAACTTTAAAATGGGGATAATAATAGCACCTACCTCAAGGAAAGGATTGTTGTGAGTATTAAATGATATAGCATATGTAATACATTTTGCAAACTTTAAGTGCTACAGAAATGATAGTTATTATTATTTGGAGTCTCAGATATCTGAGTTTGAATCCCTATTCTGATATGACTACCATGAACAAAGTTATTTGTCCTCTAAACTTTAGTTTCCTATATAAGATGGGGGTAATAATGCTGTACTATTTGTCTCCTGGGGCTGTTATGAAGGAAGTACAAAAGTAAGCCTTCAGTGTCATGGAGATATGTTATTGTTGTTGTTATCACTCTCATTGATGCTAATAATAAATCTGTTTTCAGTCTCCTCATCTCTTAAAATAAGAATGTTAAAAGTGCTTACATTACCTATATCACATTGTTGTTATAAAAACTAGATCACATACATAAAATGTTTTGTAACTTAAAAGCACTTTATAAATGTGAGATTATATATCATAACATTCCATATCAAATTTGTTGGGGGGTGGGTAGTGGGGTATCTCTATCATTTAGCACAAACCCCGGCACGCACATGCACACACACACACACACATTTTAAACCCTTACCTTCCATTTTAGTATCAATTTTAAGACAGAAGAGCAGCAAGGACTAGGCAATCAGGATTAAGTGACTTGCCCAGGGTCACACAGTTTAGAAGAATGGGAAGCGATATTTGAATCCAAATCTTCCCAACTCCAGTACTGTGCCACCTAACTGGCCCCATCCCTGTCACCTATTTGAGACTTCATAGCTGTTTACTATCATGTTGTTATATGTGTGTAGAGAAAGCTTAGTGAAGAAGTTTCTTTTACCCATGTGATTCTATAATTATTCCTGTAACTAACCATCTTAAGGCCATTCAGTCAGTACCTACCCACAGTGAGACTTGAATTCAAGGTTTCTTTACTCGAAGGTAGGTTCTTTATCACTAAATTGCCTTTCATTATATATATCCAGTTAAAGTAAGCCGAAAAAACTCTGCATCTTATCAGTACAGACATTCCCTCCCAAATGATGAGCAGTGACAGACTAATTAACCAAATGAGCTAATATTTTAAAAAGTACTCAGTATGCTACCTAGTACATGGTAGGCATTATAGAAGTGCTTATTCCCTTTTTTCTCTTCTCTAATAACTTAGTGGCCAACTCTCTGGAGGATAAGCTTGTCCATTTGTAGCCAGGCTTGTTCTTTGGTGACAGTCATGGTCTGTTACCTAATCTCTATTCAATCCATTTGGCTCAGCCGGTTATGCCTGGGATGCTCTGATACTTTGTTTTCCTCCACCTCTTAATTCCTTTCCCTGTTTTCTGTTAGGTTGAAAGGAATGCGTGTGGAGACAATCTCTGAAATAATAGTGTTTATTGAAAGAGGAAAATAGGGGCATTCAGAGTAGAGACTACGTGAGAAATGCACAACAATGTTCTTTTTTTTTTTAGCAGATAAAAGAGCATTAACTTCTATAGTTTTCGAAAACAATGTGTGCATTCTAGCACCCTTTCTTAGAACTTATTTTTATATAACTATTTCTCAGAAGTTAGAGCTGTTATCCCATTATTTCTTCCCTGGCAAGTTTATCATGACCCAGGGACATCAATGATGTTGACATAACTCTTACAGAATAGTCTGTATGTTTAGTTCCAGTATATGCACCTGTTCTCAGAAGGAGCTAAGGAATTATGGAAGACTACTCCCTGAAATTGGGCCACATTACAGTTTAACCCTCTCTTAGCTTTACACTTTCTTCATGCCCTCAGCTCAAATCTCACCTTCAACAGGAGGCCTTAATTGGTCCACCTCCACTTATTAATGCCTTCTTCCTTTAGATTATTAACTTTATCTACTCTGTATATATCTTCCATGCCCTTAGCTATTTATATGTTGCCTCTTTGATTAAAATGTACCCTCAGGGTCAATTTGGTGGCTCAGTCAATTAAGAGGGGAGAGACAGGACTTGGGTTCAAATTTGGCCTCAGATACCTTCTAGCTGTATGGTCCCAGGCAAGTCACTTAATTCTCAATTGCCTAACCCTTACTGCTCTTCTGACTTGGAAGTAATACTTAGTACTGATTATAAGACAGAAAGTAAGGGTTGGGGGGGGGGGGAAGAATGCACCTACCTCATGGTTAAGTTTCTGGCCCCGATTTCCTGATTTCCCTTCTGGCAGGAGTCTAAAGTTTTCATTGGAAAAAGTGGCAGGGAGGGAAGAAGAAGCTAGAGATGGTTGTTATGTTTCTTTTTAAGCCACACAATGACACTTCCAGACCACATATAGGGGGTAGCCTTTGGTACACTAGTACCTTTCCCTCAGTAAGGGCCCAATATATTAGTTAAATGATTAATTATGAATGTTGAATGAATGATAGGAAGTGTAATCCTGAATTAAAAGACACAGCTCAGGATCACCTCCTTTAAGAAGTCATCCTGATCTCTCTGACTCTCAGTGATCTCTTCCACCAGATATTATTTTGGACTTAGTTATTTGATCCCAAAGGTAGAATATAAGTTTCTTGAGGTCAAGAGTTGTTTTCATTTTGTCTTTGTATCCCCACCACCTAGCACAGGCTCTGACACAAAGTAGTAATAATGTTGGTGAAATCAAACTGAGGAAAAAAGCACAAATCAAAAATAAAGAGAATTCAGATTAAAAAAAAAAAGAATGCACCTTCCTCAAAAGCATGACCTATTATCTTCCTTTTCTTTGTTATCTCCAATGCTTACCACAGTTTCTGGCAGAGTATTTAATGTGTTGTTTGATTGATTGTAACTAGGACTGAACAACTACCAAATATCTGATGCTGACTTGAAATAAGGTCTTGATTCCACACGCTTTGCTTCAAGTATTTAAAAAAATATATATTTTTATAACCCTTACCTTGTGTCTTACTTACTGCGTCCAATGTTAAGTATTCCAAGGCAGAAGAGTGATAAGAACTGGGCACCTGGGGTTAGTTGTCCAGGATCACACAGCTAGGAAGTATGGGGTCAAATTTGAACTCAGCACCTCTTGTGTCTAAGGCCTGTGCTCCAGCTATTAAATCCCCTAGCTGCCTAACCTAAGAGGTCTTGGGGAAAACTTATTGAATGAATTTATTGGGTGGGTGAAAGAAAACTTGACTTATCAGACTTTTCAAATGTTTTAGATGTTTCAGACTTTTCAGAGTCCTCTCCAATGGGGACTTCTTCAGTGACTGCAATGGATTCCTCTAAGTCACTGGGTGGTTTCTTTCTTAGTGGTAGAATGAAATCTGCTTGCCCTGGTGAAAGTGTAGGATATGTAAAATTGATGTATTTCTGAAATGCCTCACGGGTTTCCAGGAGCTCCTCCTCCAGGAAGTCCTTCCAGTGGGTCATGTTCTCCAGCTGCTCAGTCTTCTCCTGCAGCTCACCTTCAATAACCGTCAGTTTTTTGGCAACTTTCTTTATGGAAGCCCTATGTACTTTCTCCGCCTCATTCAGCACTTCATTCACTTCTTCTTCCTTCTTCTTTTGGCTGAGGCTAAAATTGATATTCATCTGGTGCTCTGTGGCTTTGGCAACTTCTTTTATACTTTTTTCAAGATTCTTGTGAGAAAGAATTCCAGCTTCTATAATTTTCTCCTCATTTTTCCTTAAAAAAAATGACAGTTTTGGATTATTAGGAGGTTGTAAATCAATCAATAAATAATCAATTCATACATCAATGATGAGTAAGCATGAATTCAGTGCCTCCTTTGTGCCAAACACTGTCCTTCGTACCAGGGGTCCAAATACAAACAATGAAATAATTCCAGGTTTGCAAGAAGCCTACATTCTAGTGAGTAAGACAACTATGTAAGTATATTGAGAATAAATATCAAAAGGATAAAGGGAAATAAAAATAAGACAAAAGAGGAAGTATGGAAAAGCACAAAGCCATCCTGAAATCCAAGAGGGCTTAAGTCTTTACTTCTGACACATACTAGCTATATGGCCCCTTCTGGCAAGTAACAACATCTCTGTGGGTCCAGGCAGCTCTCTAAGACAGAGGTCAGCAAACTACTTCCCAGGAACAAACTCAGCTACCCGGTTTTATTTTTTTTTTAAGTTGTGAACTTGGTACAGTTTTTAGACTTTTAAATATAATAAAACTTTAATTTTAAAAACTGTGAATGTCATTCTTAGTTGGCAATAGTTTAGCCTTTGGGCTACTAGTTTGCTGACCTCTGCTCTAAGTGGCAGAGATAGTACTGACCTGCACTGATAAAAGGAGTTTTCGAACTTGAGAAAACTAATGAAATGACAGGTTGTCCAGTCCCTATCCCTCTCCTCAATATAAGGAAGGAAGGGAGAGAGGGCTTTTGTAGCTGGGAGACAATATGAAAGGCTTTGTGTAGAAGAAGGTGAGGTTTGAATTATACTACTATTCAATCTCTCAATTCCCATATTCCTTCACTCCACCTCAACTATGAACAAGAATGGTCACTCCTTGGATGTCACTCATTACTCACACTATTATCTCATGGTGACTACTTCTGAAGCAGATGTGTTACTTAGAGGAATCTGAACAGAAAGTATTCTATCACTTATTCAGAAGTGTTCGGGTAGGAAAAAAATGGGACTTTGCCTAGGGATTTTGAAGACTACCTCTTCTGTTCTTTTAGTGCTTCCATAGCCATTTCTTGTTCTTCAGCTCTGACCGTTTCTATTGCCTGAATCTTTTCAGTATGGCACTCCTTCAGAATCTTCTGGATTCTATGAACCATGCGCTGTTCAGCAGCCAGGTTTTCTCTTCTCATTTCTGCTTCCATGAACTCTTTCACCTCTTTTCTAGCTTCTTTCACTGCTTGCTTAAGGAACATCAAAAAAAGAGTTAAAAGGTAGATGGTGCTGAGTTATATCTTCAAATTATATAAATACATATAAGGAAGATACCATTTCCAGATGCCATAGCTAAAGTGTTTCCTATGATAAGAGCAGTGTCAACAGTGGCACTAAGATAGTACTTTAAAGTGATTTTTTTATACTTTATGCACGTTACTTTCCATGTTTAGGAGGGGTATGGTAGAGTATAACAAGCATTGCATTTGGAACCAGAAGACTTTTGAATCCTTACTTGGTCACTTTCTGCTACCTCTTTCACCTCTTGGAGCCTTAGCACCCTCATTTCTAAAAGAGTGTAGATTGGACTAGATGACCTCTACAATCCCTTCTAATTCTAGATCTATGAGACAGTAGTAGTAGTATAGTGGCTAGAGCACCAGGGATGGAGTAGGGAGGACTTGGGTTCAAATCTGGATTCAGACACTTCCTAGCTATACCCTACATTAATCATTTAACACTATTTGCCTAGCCCTTGTTCTTCTATCTTAAGAGTTGTTACTATGACAGAAAGTAAGAGCTAAAAAAAAAAATTCTAGCTCTGTGATCATATGAATGACGCTATAGGTAACAGACTTTTCCTTAGGACGTGCAGACTTCCTGGTGACTCTATAGGACTTACTTGCTATTCTTCATTTTGATTGGGGCCCTCTTATTACCTCAATAACTGTGAGTAGGACACTAAGTCTCCCTGGGCCTAAGATTCCTCATCTGTTAAATAAGAAGGTTGGAATAAGTCATCTCTGAGGTCCCTTTCAACTATGACACTATAATCTTACAAGTATTATATATTTCCCATGCCTATTTTAAAAAATACATACATGTTCTGTTCTAATAAACCTTTTTTTGCAAATCAGAATCAACATTATGAACATATTTCATATATTTATAATTATGAATCATATATAGATATATATTTGTGAATGTCAACAATACAGTATTATCCAAACAACAGCCTATTAATAATCTACCAATTCAATGAAAGGCTTTTAATTCTTAGAAATACTTTTTAGAGTTTTTTATTTCCATCCTTCCTTCCCTTCTCCCTTTCCCACTCTTTGCTGTCAGCTGTCTATTCTTTTATCTCTCTCTTTTACCAAGTTGTTGTTTCTTTTCATACTTTTCTTGTATCACTGCCATTTCTTTTTCCAATTTTTCCTTTACCTCTCTTATTTGATTTTAAAAATGCTTTTCAAACTCTATTTTATTGGATTTATGTCCAATTCACACATCTTTTCTACTTTTAGGCTTTGCTTATAGCTGTTTTGACATAGTTGTCTTCTTCTGAGTTTGTGACATGATCTTTCCTGTCATCATAGTAGCTTTATATGGTCATGCTCTTTTTGTTGTTGTTTGCTCAATTTTCCAACCTGTTTCTTGACTTTTAACTTTATGTTAAAATTGGGCTCTGCTTCTGAGGTGGAGGAGGCACTTTCCCAAACTTTGAGTTTTTCATGCTTCTATTTTCAGAGATAATTCTTGGGTCTTTAGCCTTTTAGTGCTTTTCTAAGGTGGCAAGATCTAAAGGAAAGTGTGGTCATTGCTCTCCTAACCTGTGCTTTGGTCTTTACCCAGGAAGGGATCTTGTTCCCCTGTAGCTGCCAATGCTAGCACTCCTATTGATCCTGGGACTGGAAAGAGGATCTCTGCTTTCCTATGGTTGGAAGCACTAGTGCTCCTTTCTGCTTTGGGATTGAGATTAAGGCCCTTCTCTCCAGATTAGGGCCCCTGCTTTCTCATGAGCAATTGCACTTCTATGTCCTGGAACCGTGGCTCTTCTCCCATGTGGCCAAACGTGCTAGTGTTCTTTTTCACCCTGGAACTGTAACCTGGAATTGTGTATGAGCAATGCAACAAGGTCCTGAACCCAGTATCAACAAAATGTTCCCTATAATTTCTTTCTGAACATTTGCCCAACCTCCTGTGGGTTAAGAACTTCCTCAGTTCCCAGTTGCAGCTGCCCCTTAGCAGCTGCTGGTTTTGCAGTGGGGTACAATGCACTCTGGACCAACCCCCACTCCAATGTTACAAACCTCCCAATTTGCCATAGTATGCAAAAATGTTTCACCATGACTTTTTGTTGGCTTTGACACTCAAAAATTAGATTTGAGGTATTATTTTAAAGTTGTTTGAGGGGGAATATTGGGAGAGCTGCTGAACTCTTGCCTTTACCATCTTGGTTTTATCCAGTTCTTTTCTCTGTCAATGAAATTGTCTGTAGTAGCTTCTAGCCTCACTTTTAATTTACTGCTTCTGATAAACTTTACCCTTAAAACCTGATGACTTAGATAGCACCGAGGCTAAATAAGAGTAAATAAATTCTTAGTAAGAATTTGAGGCATTCATAACTTTGTAAAGTACCTTCTTTACTATGCAGCTACTAATATCTTTGGGTTGTTCAGTGGGCTTGTGTTCCAAATAGCTGATACTTTGGTATCACATAGATCCAGTGAGATATTATTATAGACATTAGATAGTATTTATACCAAATAGATGCACGCTGTAACACATTTGGATTTATTTAGTGTTTCAGGCAAGTTAAATGATCTGTTAGCAGCTCACCTTGGTTAGACCAGCCACATAGTAGAAAGAGCACTATATTTGGCATCTGAAAGCATGGATTTGAATTTTAACTTTGAAGTTTACTACTTGTGTAGTAGGGAAAATCTGAGCCTTCTGAGTCTGCTTATCTATGAAATAATGGGGTTAGATTAGATAATCTCTGAGATACTTTTTAGTTTTAGCTCCATGATCCTAATATGATGAAATTCAAAACGTTTGATTGAACTACACTCCCTGCTACCAAGACTCAAACTCAATTGACACTGGGAGAAAGACAACATACCCTTATCTACTCTATCAGTATTAACTCTGCTTCTTATTGAGGAATAAGTCAAAGGGGAGAGGGGAAGCATAATGGTCATGAAACTGGGGGATTTGGTAGGATTGTGGTATCTTAGAAATAGGAGATTTTAGAAGAGGGGTTAGCTTGATGAGGGGTAAAATATGATGAGTTCTATCATATGAGTTTTGTTTATATTGAGTTTGAGATATCTCTAGAACCATCAGTTTGAAGCATCCAAGAGGCAACTGATGACATAGGATTGAAATTCAAGGGAAATCCAGGAGCTAGAGATGTCTTCTCATAGATTCGATCATTAAACCCACGAGAGCTGATGAGGTCACCAAAAGAATGTAAAGTAACAGAAGAAAAGAAGGGCATAGACAGAACTTTTGAAAATACCTTCAAATAGGGAACATGGATGGTGAACTAGCAAGGGAGACAGAGAAGGGATAATTTAAAAGGTAGAAGGAGAACCAGGATGAGATAGTGCCTCAATAGTTCAGAGAAGAGATAGTATCTGAGAGAAGAGGGTGATCAATTGTGTAAAATATAGAATATAGGGCAAGAAGGCCAGAGTTGCTAGGTAGAGTAGTGGATAGAGTGCCAAGACTCATCTTCTTGAATTCAAATCTAGCCTCTGAAACTTTCTAGCTATGTGACCCTGGGCAAGTCATTTGACCCTGTTTGCCTCAGTTTTCTCATCTGTAAAATGATTTGGAGAAGGAAATGGCAAACCACTCTAGTATCTTTGCAAGGAAAACTCCAAATGGTGTTATGAAGGGTCAGACAGGACTAAAAATAACTGAACAACTAGAAGGAATTGGGTTTGAGAAAAGACCATGAGATTTGACAATTAAGACATCACTGATAACTTTGAAGAGAGTATTTCCAGTTAAGTGATCATGTTAGAAGCCAGTTTGCAAAAGAGGAATGAGAAGAAAGAAAGTCAAAGCAAGAAGTATAAACAGCTTATTTTAGGAGTTTGACTGAGAAGAGTGAGAATTACTATTACTAAGGACTATTACTATTACTAAGGACTATTATCCTTAAAGAGATGGTAAGGTCTAGAGAAGATTTTTTCTTTTAAGGTTGAGGTACAGTTAACAGCTTTGTAATTAGTTGCCCTGTTTTCAGTTTCTTTCCTTTTTAATCCATCCTCCACATAGCTCCCCAAAATTACCCTCCTGGGGTACAGGTCTAAGAGTTCTTTGGCTCAAAAACCCTCCCTATGGGATAAAATACAAACTTAGCTTAGATTTTAAAAATCCAGAGTTTCTGAAAGCTACATTTTCAGTGTTATTTCATACTCCTCCTTCTTCTCCTCCTAAATTCCTGTGTTCCAATCAGATTGGACTACTAGCTATTCCCTGTTCTCCACACTCTATGCCTCACATGTCTGCATAAAGTATTCCTCTTACTTGGAGTGGACTTCTCGATCTTCTTTCTTCCTTCAAGGATGAGTTCAAATGCCATCTTCTCTATAAAACCTCTCTTGATCCTCTCCATTGTTATTTTTCCTCTCCCTCCTCAATTTTCCTTGTTGCTTCTTTTTTTTTGTATGTCGGTGAGCCCTCCAAAGTGTATAAGTTCTCTGGGGGTAGTGATTACTTTGTTTTTGTCTTTGTATCTCCAGTGCCTAGAACAATGCCTTATATAACAAGCACTTAATGTTTATTCTCTTGAAGCGAGTCTATTCTTCTCCATCTTGACCACAAGTATATAAATGGCTTTACCAAATATCTTGCTGAGATCCAGCTTTGTTTTGTCTCTGCCTATCCCTAATTCTATGAATACAGCATTCTGTTAAAAATGAAGTGATATTTGTCTGGTATGACATAAACAGAAGACCAAAAAAGCTTCCCCACCAGAAAGAGCAGGTGGTAGCAAGAAGAAGAAAGCAACTCTAACCAGCTGAGAGAACAGAACAGCTGAGAACCTCAGTGTGTCAGCAAACCTGGTTTCCACAAGGCTTAGGTGGCTCTGCAGTATCTAAGCCTAAGTTGTGCTGGCCTGAAAGTACCTTAGAAACATGAATTCCCATATATGATTTAAACATGCAGAGTGATATTATAAGTAAATTAGGTGATCATGGAATAGTATACCTGTCAGATATATAGGGAAGGGAAAAATTAAGAGTAAGCAAGAGATAGAGAACATCACAAGAGGTAAAATAAATAATTTTGAGTATATTAAATTAAAAATGGTTTTGTACAAACAAAACCAATGCAACCAAAATTAGAAGAGAAACAACAAATTGGTAAAAATTTTTATGATAAAATTCTCTGACAAAGGTCTGATTTTTCAAATATATAAATAATTAAGTCAAACTTATAAGAAATCAGATCATTCTCCAATTGACAATTAGTCAAGGGATACGTATAGGCAGTTTTCAAATAAAGAAATCAAAATTATCAATAAGAATATAAAAAATGTTCTAAATCCCTGGTTAGAGAAATGCAAATCAAAACAACACTGAAGTACCACTTTGCATCTAGCAAAGTAGCCAATATGACAGCAAAGGAAAATAATAAATGATGGAGGGCATATGGAAAAATTGGAACACTAATGCCTTGCTGGCAGAGTTGTGAATTGACCCAACAATTCTGGAGGGCAACTTGGAATTATGCTTAGAGGACTCTAAAAAACTGCCTTGCCCTTTGATCCAGTAATAGTTTGTATCCCAAAGAGTTTTTTTTTTTAAATGGGAAAGGTTCTATTTGTACAAAAATATTTATAGCTATGCTTTTTGTGGTGGCAAAAAATTGGAAAATGAGGGAATGTCTCTCAATTGGGGAATGGCTGAACAAATTGTAGTATATGATGGTGATCTGCTTGATTTCTATAAGAACTGGAAAGATCTCCATGAACTGATGTGGAGTGAAATAAATAGAACCAGGAGAACATTATACACAGTAACTGAAACATAGTGGGATGAACAAATGTAACTGACTTTGCTATTAAAAGCAATCCAATGATCCAGGACAATTCTGAGGGACTTATGAGAAAGAATTCTATCCATATCGAGAGAAAGAACTATGGATGTAGAAATCCAGAAGAAAAACATGATTTATCACTTATTTTTATGGGTACATGATTTGGGATTTTGGTTTTAAAAGATTACTCTATTATAAAAATGAATAATATGGAAAATAGGATTTGAGTGATAATAAATATATAACCCAGTAAAATTGCTTGTCAACTCTGGGAAGAGGGAGGGAAGAAGGGAGGAAGACAAGAAGCCCATGGAAAAATATTTTAAATAAAATAAAATAAACTTTTAAAAAAAGAAATTATATAAAAAAAGAAAAAAATGAATTCCTTACCCATATGGCTCTTCCAACCTATTCCTTGGTTCGAAATGTTCCTTAAACTTCTGCACCTCTCTGTATGTTTCCTAGCCATGCATGTTCCCTAGATGTTTCTCCTCCCTGACAGTTGACATGGTAACTTGTTAAGTGTATAGCTCTGTGTATGGAGATTCTTTATCACTTAATTTCCTATGCTGTTTGATTAGATGTCCTTTGTTTGAACTAATGCATCTCCTATTTGGCCTAGTAAAAGAAATACATTGATGGTGGCTCAGGGACTATAATTCTGAGCAGATGATAACTCATGAAGTACCTGAAGCTTGAGTTGGATTTCTGAGTACCCACAAGAGGCAGCTAGGTGGTACAATAGACAGAGTGCTGTGCCTGAAGTCAAGGAGATCTGAGTTCAGATCTTGCCTCAGATACTTACCAGCTGTTTTAATTTGGGCAAGTCATTTAACCTCAGTTGGCATCCATTTCCTCAATTACAAAATGGAGGATAATTATAGCACCTACCTCACAGGATTATAATGAAGATCAAATGATTGATATATATATATATGTATATATATATACACACACATATATATGTATCTATATCTATCTATCTCTATATATGGCACTTAGCACAGTGTCTGGCATATAAAAGGCACTATATGAACACTCACTCTTATATGAGAGAAACCTCAGGAGTTACAAAAGACATCTAGGTGCTAAAGATGTGAGTAAAGGTAAGGGAAAACAGGTATAATTAAGAGTCATCAGCATCTTAAGGAGGTAATCTTTAGTTTGGGGATCTTTGATATCTAGAGAGTAGAGTTTGGCTTCCTAACAAATGAACAAGTTTGAGAATTTAATAGATTGAGTGATTTTTTTTTACCTTCTATTTTAGAATCAATACTATGTATTGGTTCCAAGGTAGAGGAGTGGTAAGGGCTAGGCAGAGGGGGCTAAGTGACTTACCCAGTGTCTGAGGCCACATCTGAACCCAGCACCTCCTGCCACTAGTCCTGGCTCTCAATCTACTGAGCCACCCCTGGACTAAGTTATTACATGATAGAGGTTGAGCTTAGATTGGTCATAGTTCCCATTGTTCCCAAGGTAAAAGCAACCACTGGTCTGAACTCATCCAGATAATACTGAAGGCAGCTAAGAGGCATAGTAGATAGAATGCCAGGGCTGAAATGAGGAAAACTCAGCTTCCTGAGTTCAAATCTAGTCTGACACTTACTACCTGTGTGACCCTAGACAAGTCACTTAACCCTGTTTGCCTCAGTGTCCTCATCTGCAATATGAGCTAGAGAAGAAAATGGCAAACCATATCAGTATCCCAGCCAAGAACTGGAAATGGGGTCACAAGGAGTCAGACTTGACTGAAATGACTGAACAACAAAGGTGTTCTTAAATATAATCAATACATGTAGTGATGGCTACTTTATCTTGAAAATACTCTTCTGTGAATTACAGAACCACTCAACATCTTCAGAGTGTCCCAAACCTTTCAAAGCTATGTTCACATATGGCATATCATTTGTCCTTTAGGTTGGTTAAGTATCCCCATTTTTAGATTTGTAAATGGAGGCATTGAATGCCTAAGTCACATCCCCCAAAAGCTAGAAGGCCAAAGCAAGCATGAGACTATATACCCATTAAATTATTCCCAGCTGCAGTTATTCTTTTCACTACTTTAAGCTGTTATGGGTCAGTATTGTAAAATAATTCTATTGTTGATGCTTGATAGTAAAACTTTACTGTAGTGGCCCAAAAGTAAAATGGAGGGAAAATACTATTAATTGTAAAAAGAGTAAACAAAAACAAAAATAAAAGCCAAACAGCTATTGAGAGACATAAATGAGTCTGAAAAATACCCAGCCCTCAAGCTGGTCTGTCTATGTTGTCATGCAAAGTGAACTCTGTAGTTGCAAGATTCATTTCTCAGATATTCACGCTTTATTACTCTCCCTTTGAATCTCTCATTTAATTAGCACTTTACAAACAAATTCCTAACAATACATCTTTGCTATGTGACCAAGAGCAAATCACTTGCTTTCTCTGGCATTTAATTCCAGAATCTACAAAATAGGAATAGTAAGAGTTGTCTACCTCAGAAGGGTATTGTTAGGAATTTGTGGGACCTGGATTGTCTCCACAGGAAAATATGCTTAAGCTATCTCTTCATTGGCCTAAAATTTGTCATGCCTACCCTGTGAAGCTCTATGGTTTTTAGCTTCCCTTTCAGCATGGCAACCCACCTCAAAGGGAAAAGCAAGGAGAGAGCCTTAGAGGTGGATATGCTCTTCCCATCATTGCCCAGATGTTTGCTATTGGACTCAGAAAGATTCTTCCCTCTATTCCTCCTATTCTTACTATCACTTTTGAAACTTTTGTGATCCCATCATCCTCCCCACCCTTTCTCTGAGAAGCACTGACTCAGTCTTCTATATGATTGTTTCATACCACTAGCTAGATATTTCTCCCACTGTCTTAAGTGAATTTACAAGTATACCAAACAAATCAGTCCAAACCTTCAATATTTGCTCATGTTCTTCCTTTAAAACTTCTATTTCTTCCAGGTGTTTTGCTTTGACTTTCTTGATTGCTTTTTTCACAGCCTCATCTGTCATAGCCTCAGCCTTTGGGGGGGGAGGGAAGGAGGAGGGGGAGAGAGAGAGAGAGAGAGAGAGAGAGAGAGAGAGAGAGAGAGAGAGAGAGAGAGAGAGAGAGAGAGAGAGAGAGAGAGAGAGAGAGAGAGAGAGAGAGAGAGAGAGAGAGATCTATTTAAGAAAATCCATTCATTTATTCTGAGAAGTGACAAAGTCAATTTGCCATTATCCTGGGGAGTGGAGCAGATCTTACTTGGGAGGATTTTGACAGCTAGCAGAGAAAACTGCACACCCATTTACTTTGTGGACTCTTATCTCCCTCTGGTGACATATTTTACATCCAGTCTGCTCCCTAGAAAGAAGTTCTGTCTCTTAGGCTGATATTTTATATCAGTTGGGAAACTAGTCTATTCTCAAAACACATTCCATGACAGGAATAGCCCGACCAGGAAGAAGAATGAAGCTGTCCAGTTTCTTCAGTCAATTCTTCTCAGTATAAAGCTTCCTTATTCTATTTGATGTGGGTTCCCCAAAAATCATCAATCATAAGATCATGGGTTTAAAGCTAGAAGGGACTTTGAAAATCAGTCAACTCCCCCATTTTACAGATGAGGAAACTGAATTTCAAAGTGGCAAGTTATATAAGGTCTTACAAGGTGAAAATAGCATCAGGATTTGAATCCAAATTCTCCCACTACAAATACGAGATCTTTCCATTCTACCATGATGGATCCAAGGAAATAGAAATGAAAAGGATCTTAAAAGCTTAATCTGATTCAATGCCCTTACTCTACAGATAAAAACAAAACAAAACAAAACAAAGCCCAGAGAATCACTTTTGGTTCAAGGTTAGTAAGTAGGTATCAGGACTGGACTTCAAACCCAGTTCCTACAACTCCAAATCCTGTTTGCTTACCATTCCATCATATCATAACATTGATGTGCCCTTACTGAAAATTGTCAACTATCTTCATCACTGCCTTCCCTTATGCCTGTTTTTCCAAATTCTAACTAGATATTTCCCCAATGGCCTTAATTTGTTCAACTGGGAACCTGATGCCCAAAGGACTAGTTCTTTTGTTAAATTATAGTTTAGGGAGCAATATTTACTTCTCCCTGTAAGAAAAGCCATTCCCCAGGGGACAATTCATTCACAGGTTTGAGGGAAGGTGACAGGCTCTTTCTAGACCAAGGGATGCCAGCCCTTCCATAAATAGTTGGGCATTATAATCCTTGATCTAATGTGAACTCCCTAAGATGGTTTCAGGAATAGTTTCAATTTTTTGTCTTTTTTCTCTATTGAATAGATCCAAGTCTGACACAGTTAAATAAATATCAAATCCATTAAAGTTTAAAAATTGTACTAAGACTTTGGACACAACTGAAATTACTGAATAAAGATGTTCCTAAATATAACCAACACATATGATGGCTACTTTATCTTGAAAACACTCTTCTGTGAATTATAGAACCACTCAACAACTTATATTTTATGATAGAATTCTAGGCTTGAGGTTAGGGAGAAATCAGTTCAAATCCTGCTTCTGACAGTAAATGACCCTGAGCAAACTCACTTAATCTCCTCTCTCAGCCTCAGTTTACTTGTGTATAAAATGAGAATGACAACACGTGTGTGTATAGTGGATAAAGTGTTGGATTTAAATTTAGGATCTAGATTCAAATTCTACTGCTATCTTACTTCTTGTGTGGCCATAGGCAAGTCATTTAATCTCTGTCTGCCTCAGTGTCTGCATCTAAAAAATGAGGATAATAATTACACCTGCCTCATAGGGTTGTTAAGAAGATCCAATTAAATAATATAAGTAAAGTGTTTTGTGATCCTTAAAGTGCTATGTAAAATGTTGCTACTATTACTTATTGTTATTATTAACTTAAAGGGCTATTGTGAGCCTCAAATGAGATAATGCAAATTAAGAACTTTATGAACCTTAGAGTACTATATAAATATCAGTTATTATTGTTGCTTACATTCAATTTGTCAATTCTAAAATTCATCCCAAATGAACAAAATATGTTAACTACTAAAAACCATTTCGTTCCAATACATTGTCACACAAACATCTAACTGACAAATATATCTAGAAGTATATCACCTTATGATTGACTGACTCAGAATTATATTTACCTATAACAGGAAGTCAGCTTGGCCTTCAGTCTGGTCCATATATTTCCCATGAGGAAATATGTTCCCCTCATCCCCAAACTGAGCCTTCTTTATTTAGGGTTGGACTAAAGAACCTCCATGGTCCTTCCAGATCTCAACTCTATGATTACTTTTGTCTACCAATAATTCCTTTTCCAAACCTCTATTCCCAGGTCAATCCTATATAGTGTGGAAGATTCCTACTGTAGAAACTTCCTTTACACCAAAGTATATTGGCAACCATTCTGTAACTCATATTCTTATGGGACACTGAATAGTGCAGACTTGCCCAAAATATGAGAGGTTAGTCTAAATAGATGGCATTTATCAGAGTGATGCAATGGGCAGTGCTGGGTCTGGAGTTAGGGAGACTAGGGTACAAATGTAGCCTCAGACATTCACTATCTGTGAATCTTAAAATTTCTCAGACTCTACCTTGGAACATTATCTTAAAGTTATGGTTAAGGTTATTTAAACAATGGAGGTACTTGGTCAGGAATGTATTGGGAACTCTAACATTACTCCACCCATACTTAGGCATACTTTAGGGGAAGATAAAGTTGTAAACTCCTTACTGAACAATGAAAAAGTACTTAACCCATACTTATAGTGAGGCAAAAGCCCTTAAGCTAGGTCTATTTTTAGATCCAATACAAAAGGGTGCTAAGTACCCATGAAGGTCAAATTAATCACTAAAAGGTCAGGCAACTTACAAGGGGCAAGCTTAACAAAGAGATGTGAAGTACTCAGAAGATATAATCTACCCAGAGAAGGTGAGAACTAAAAACTGAGAATGGGCTGTCCTAGGAAAATCGTCTACTGTGATTGGTAGATGTGAAAATTTAGGGGAGGTGACACAAGAGAAATTTCTCTTTAAAAGAAGCTGTCTGAACCAGTTCAAGGTAGTTCGAGTTAGTTCAGCTTTGGTAGCTGAATTGGAGGTCAGGAGTCAGGGGAGGCTGCTCGGTCTCTGAACACTAGAGTTTTGCTTGGAAAGATCTTGTGGTGAGTGATTAAAGACTGACTTAGTTTCTCTCTTAAAGAGAAAAGGCCTAGGCCATTGGCCTAGACCCTAGCCTTTTCTTATTATTTTCTCTTACTCTGTATCTCTCCCTTTCCTTAATTTCTTCATTTGTATTAATTAAAATCTCCACAAAACCCAGCTGATTTGGGTATTTCATATTTGGGAATTTTTCCCATGGTGACCACTTATTTTTGATTTAAATCAAGACACTAAAAGTTATCTTTACAGTTTTTGGCAATTCACAGTCTTGAAACCCACATTTTTGCAGTCACATATCTATGTAACTTTAGGCAAGTTATTTAACCTTTATAGGCTTCAGTTTCCTCATCTGTAAAATGGGGTTATTATAACAGCACCTAACTTCCAATAGCAAGGATAAAGTATCTGTAAAGCTTTTTGCAAACCCTAAAGCATTATCTAAATTCTAGCTATTATCGTAAATCCTGCATCTGAGGCTACCTATCTGTCCATTTCAATGTTTCTTCTTGTTTCCATCTTATAGATGAAGAATTGAAAGAATATTTGTGTTGTAAAAATAAGATAATAACAAGCTACATAAAATAAAATTTAGATGGAAAAACTGTTCAAAAACTGTTTAAAACTGTTTAACTCACCAATCAGGTTCTAACTGTTTGGATGCTTTTGATAGAGGTAATCAAAAATATCCTCAGTGATGAAGTGAAGCTCAAATGTGAACTTCCCTTCAGGGCCAGGTGCAAGGACACTAGAGAGTCTTATTATAAAAATAAAAATATTTATTTGAAATATATAAGGATAAATAAAGGATTTCTAATTCTAAGGGATTCTAAATCTACCCAAATAAACTCCCAGGTTCTGCAAGGAACTGCTTCTCCTGTGTTTCAAAGGCTACACTAATCCTCCCTAATCTGATTAAACCAAATTTATACTATCTAAATAAAAACTACTGCTATTATCCTTATAACTCTTAACTTTGCCTTCAAATTATAAAATAGCAAAGGCTGGTTGAGTCTCAACAAGAATCCAGTTAGGACTCTGAGTCTTAACAGACTCATCTGAAATTAACATGCTCTCTCAGCTCTGCTTCAAACTACAGTTCTTTCTCAAGCCAGCCACTTTACTTCTTATCCCTACACTAATAGAACAACACTTATTTTTTGATATCAGCCTTACAGTGTCTATATCTTTTTTATAATATATCAACCTTCTTTATGACATGCTATAGAATAATAATAATAACAATCAGAAATTACACTTTAAGGCTCAAAAAGCATATTACATATGTTATTTCATTTGATTTTCACAACAGTGAAAATTTCAGTGCAGTAGGTGCTTTCATTATCCTCATTTTAGTGTTCTCATAACCCTCATTTTATAGATGAGGGAACCAAGGCTGAGAGAGAAGAACAAATTTGCCCAGGATAACAATGTTAGTGAGCAGCTGAGGCAGGGATTTGAATCTGGATCTTCCTGATACCAAGTCTGGATCTCTATGACACCATCTCAAACCTATTTGCTCATCTTTACAACGATTCAGTGAGTCACTTGTGCAGCTTCAAATCAACATAATTGAAGTGGGAAGGAAAAACTTACAGAAAGGACAGAGTATCTCTAGAGTGGTCTAGCCATTTTTTAAAAGATGATTATCAAGGTTTAGGGAGAGGGACTCAAAATTGCTTGGTATAGCTCCATGATTCCCACCAGAATGAAGTGTAAATCCATAGCCACATGGGCCTAAGCCCCTATGTAGTATTAGGTAGGTATGGAGGATTAGGAGAAGTTTGCAAAAAGAAACTCAAGCTAATCAGAATAGTTGTGTCCCTTGTGGTATTTTTTCTTTACATACACATGCAGAGATGACTTAGGTCAAAGTTTTTTTTAAAGAATTATATAGGATATTTTACAGTAGAGCATAAAAGACAAAACCCCAGTCCTTGGGTAATACTTTATAAATAATAATTTTTATTAGGTTTCAATATCTTTTACCTTAGCCCATACTTCATCCTGTGCTATTTTAAGTAATTCTTCCACTTTAATAAGTTGTCTTTTTTCTTCCTGTTGATGAATCTTGATGCCAAAATCTGCATATTTGAATGAAAATGATAGTGAGCATCTATGGATGACTTTCTATTTCATACCCAGAAACTGTCACAATGCTTTACACATAGATGGTGCTCAATAAATGGCTGGCAAATGGATGAATAAATCCAGTTAATCCATTTTTTGAAGATGGTTTCATGACAATTCATTTCAGGGATATAACTAAAAGGGATGAGAGATGGCATGGCATGATTTTGAAGTCAGGAAGATCTGAGTTCAATATTCCTTCTGATACATGCTATATGACTGGATAAGCTACTTAACCTCTCAATGTCACAGCCAAGTCACCAAACTACAAATTATAAAGCTGCAGATTTGCATCGGTATAGGGAATTTTCATACTGGGAGTTTCCCCATATGTGCTCTTATGAATTAAATGCCTTCAGTTGTAGGGTAGGGGGAAAAATAGTAATAGTATTATTAGTACTACTACAGCTTTATATTTGAGGAGTAATTCTAACCTTGTAAGGCATTTTCACATCCATGGTCTCATCTCATATTCATAGAAATCCTATGAAGTGAACATTATTATACATATATAAAAAATATATTTAAATATAGATAAAAATGTAACATACATATATTGTATTTTATAGGTATCTAAAATCCAAAAAGTTCCAGTGTTTGGGTGGTGGTATTGTTTGATTTGATTGTCATGACCCCATTTGGGATTTTCTTGGCAAAGATACTAGAGTGTTTACCATTTCCTTCTTTGGTTCATTTTACAGTTGAGAAACCCGAAATAAGCAGGTTTAAGTGACTTGCAGTTGAGATTGGATGTGAACTTGGGTCTTCTTGAGTCTAGGCTGTGTGTTTTGAAAAACTGTATGCTGGGGGACATCTCAGCATGACATCCCCCTCCTGACATGAGATTGGTTTATAAATAGACCAATCCTGCACAGGGAAGGGCTTTTGGTCCAGCTTTTGTCCTGGGCTTTGGCGGAAGAGCAGGAGCTTGCCTGAGCTAAGGTATTTTTTTTCTTATTAAAAAAAAAATACCCTTTTTCTTCTCTCTTCACATTTCCTCTGTTTTCTTCACATTTTTTTAACCACAATTTTGGAGACCCAGATGGAACCAAGGACTTTTTAGGTAAGTAGACCCCCCTCCCCCATTACCCCATACTTTCCATTTTATTATCCCAAATTTTGCAAACTTTAATTTCTTTTGAGAGAAATTTTAGGGTAGGGAACTTGCTACCTCTCAGAATCCAGAAAATGAATTGCTCGTAGGAGATGCCATAAAGATGCCTGAAGAAATCACATGCAGCTCCAAGAGGTCCTGAGTGAACTTTTGGATGTGCCGAATTGAACTTTGGGGGGGTTGAATGCATTTGTTTTGTATTACACTGTTGTGCCAAAGGGGCCTGCCCCCTAATTGGTTTTGTTCTTTTACTTTTTGTTTCCTTTTGCCCCCAAATTGTTGTAATTTTCCCTTGGAAAACACTGTATTGTATGTATCTTTAGTTGAAGTTATAAGTTTGGTTGTGTTTGCAGGATCCATTGGGGAGACTAGTCTCCCAACGGATCCCAGGGGGAATGTATATTTTGAAAAACTGCCACAGCATTCCCTGTTTTCCCCAGGGTTCCATTCTTTTTACATCCTGGTGTGGGATTTGATCTATAAATGGATCAGTCCCGTGCTTGGAGGAGCTTTGTTCCAGTTCTTATCCTGGGCTTTGGCAGGAAAGAAGGAGCTTACTGGAGCTGAGATATTTTTTTTCTTATTAAAGACCTTTTATTTTCTTCACATTTCCTCTGCTTTCTTCACATTTTTTACCACAAGGCCCAGCACTCTATCCACTGTAACCTAACACTGACCCTTTTGTGCTTAGGTAGGGCTATGTAACTAGTTAGTTGCAGAATTGGATATTGACTCTCGACCCCAGATTTTTTCCTTTATAGGCACTTACCCTCATATCAGATTTTAAGTGGTTGAAGAGCCATCGGGAATGATTTAATCCTTTACATTCTGAAATACTAAATATCTATTATAGAGGTAATAACTTCATGACAAAGCACGTAGTGTTTTTCTTTATACCTCTTCAAGGAATGATGGTGCCACTTATTGTTATGAAATCACAGAATTTAAAAGTAGCTGGGGCCATTACAGATTACCTAACCCAACATTTTTTTCCAACCCTTACCATCAATTCTGAGAATAGACAACTGGGGTTAAGTGACACAGAGCTCAGAAGTGTCAGAGGCCACATTTGAACCCAGGAATCTCCATCTCCAGGCCTGGTGCTCTATTCACAGAGTAACCTAACTGTCCTATTGCCCAACTTTTCATTTTATATTTAACTATCAAAGAACCTACAGTCCTAATTAATAATAAGTACTAGAAACTGGCAGTCTAATGCTCACACCATCAATTAGATGCTCCATCTAACACTAGTTGGTGCTTTGTAAAAATGGTAAACTCTACAATTCTCAGAGGGCTGACTATCTCTACCTTCTAGTTCTGGCTCTTTTGTGGGTGGCAGTGCTCTTCTCATTAGACCATGGGTGTAGATTGTGTGGATTTATCCAATTAGATTCTTATCTCAGCCCCTACCTACTGGGAAAACTTCACCCTCTTCCTTTTGTGTTATGCTTTTAATGGGATCACACACTAGCATAGAAGTCAATCACAAAAGAATAGTTAATCTATAAATAGTTCTTTGCTCATAACAATAGAATCTTTCAAAAGGAAGAAATAAAATATATTAAAAATAAATATTAATTAATTATTAAATTAATGTTAAAAATAAATGCCATACAGTTCATGTGGCTATGGATTCCTTCAGACCTAAGCAGTCCAAAATCCAGGAGTTTCAGGAACATGGTTTAGGTACTTTCACTCAGAACTAGCAATCTTCCCCTCAGGTTCTTCTACTTAGGGCCTCCTTAAATGTCAATTACCAGTCAGTTGGGAAAACCAAGAACTAGGATATCTCCTTGATTGGCTTTTTCCTTGTTTGCTGTTATGTCACTGAAAGAACTGAAAATTCTACCTTCTGATCACTTTTAGGAGTGTCTATATATAAGATTTATTGCTTTTCACTATTGCCTTTTTGTTCACATGGAATATTAAGAGTCTCAAGTGAAGGCCCAGTCATGAAGACAGACTTGTCCTACACTCCAAGTTCCTCACTTTTACCTTTTATTCCTCCCAGATTAGCAGAGTCCACCATCCTACATCATTTCTATCTCCAGGTCTTTTGGTCTTTTTGCATTCTCCATAGGCAAGTGAAACTTGATGGACATGCCAGTATTCAAATGCTTGTCCCCTCCTTTTCATCTAATCTTCTTAGAGAAGAATTAGGAGGGGATTGCATCTTTTCCCTCAGTGAAACCTTTACGGTCCCTGCAACTTCCATGGAGGCTCACTTGAATAAAAACAATCGCAAATGGCATGTCACTAATAAGATAGTCGTAAGTGATTATCTCCATTGCATTGCATATTGTACAGTTCATACTAGAATTACAAGCAGTTAGTGTTAGTGAATGCAACCATTATAATACATAACACAAGCTATAACATATAGCATATAAATAGCACCAATAATAGCATATCATCAATAGCAATACAGAACACAGAATCAATAGCAGCACTACTGCATGCTAAATTAAGGCAAATTATACAACAAGATTGCATTCAATGATCAGATCCCTAGATCACATGTAGAAACATACTTTGGGCACATAAATTATGCTGAATATGGCAAAGTATAAAAAAGCAAAAAGAATATAATAACCCTATTATAAACATAAAACATATCTACAACACATAATACCATATGTTTTGTTGTTTAGTTGTTTTTAAGTTGTGTCCAATTCTTCACAATCCCTTTTGGGGGGATTTTCTTGGCAAAAATACTAGAATGGTTTGCTCTTGCCTTCTCCAGCTCATTGTTACAGATGAAGAAACTGAGGCAAACAAGGTTAAGTAACTTGCCCAGATTCACACAGCTAATAAATGTCTGAGGTTATATTTGAACTCAGGCCTTCCTGACTCCCAGGCTCAGTACTCGATCCACTATACCATCTAGCTGCCCATGATAACATATATAGCAATTAGAAAACACATACCACATGCATTGCAATAATGGTAAACACTTCTCTAATTTCTTCTAAAGTATACTACAAATGCATGGTCATTTACCCAATAGGCCTGGTCCTTTTACTGGGATGTCTTGAGCTTACAGATGAGGATTAGCATCCAAAGGCTTACTTGGCTAAAGCCCAAATCTTAAATTCATAGTATGCCCAGGCTATCAAGATCTTCAGATTGTATGGATATTCTCTGCTCCCTCAACATCTCTGCAACTGAAGTATTGGACTGGATAGGGTTTTACACACTTGGGGTGCTTGCCCCTACCTAAACAGAGGTTCCTGGCACCTCAAAAGGCTTGATTGAATTCCCTGACACCACAGTAAGAATCTCAGTTTCTTCCTCACCTAAAAAACATTATCATCCAAGTTATTATCAAGCTCATTCAGGAATTTTGTTAAGAGGTGAACAAGCCAGACTTGTCATCTCAGGGCAATGGGAATGACTGAGAGGCAGATTCAAATTTGATGTTAGGAAAGCCTTCCTAATTATCAGAGCTATCCACTAGTGGAATGAGCTGCCTCTGGAGAAAGCTGAGTTCCCTTTCACTGAAGGTCTTCAAGCATAAATTCTCCAATGCTCCTTTGCTTTCCCTTCCCAGAAAGTTCAACCTCATAATAGGTAGCTATGATGAACATCTTCGTAGAGGCTGAACCACTCATGGGATTACTGCATAACCTAGTGATTCTCAAACTGTTGGAGGATAATAATGGGAAAAATGAGCCAGTATTTTTTTTAAAAGTGCTTAGCGTGGTAGATAGTGGTATATATAATAATACAACAATGCTTATTCTGTTCCCTGAAGTTGGCGAGCTTCTCAAATCTTGCTTATATTTTTTTCCTATCTATTTTTCAGAGAGAAAGGAAGCTTGTGAATATGTGCTGAAGTCTGGCTGCTATTTAGATTCTTCATGTATGTAGCATGATTTGGTAGCACTTTCCTTTGAACCCAACAAAAAGCACAAGCTACATACTTAAAAAAAACCTTACCTTCCATCTTGGAATTAATACTTATTGATTTCAATATTGAATCAATGAATTTCAATATTGAAATCAATAGTATTGATTTCAGGGCAGAAGAGTGGTAAGGGCTGGGGGATGAGACTTTTCTAGAGTCACACAGCTAGAGACTTCCGGTTAAGATGGCGGCTTAGAGAAAGCTAAAGTTCAGATCTCCGGAAAACCCTTCCCAACCGATCTCAAACTATAAGCTCCTAAGGCGCCGAAATTCAAAACGATCAACAGCACAGACCCTGGGAACCCTCCTCCTGGACCTGGACCCGGTTCAAAAGGTACAGCTCCCTTCAAAAGCCAGAAACCGAGATCACTCGAACCTCAGGGGTAGGAGCGCAGAGTCCAAGGCTCCCGGAAGCCGCAGCCCGGCCGGGCTCAGAGAGCAGGGTCCTCAGAACAACAACCCTCAGGGCCTTCTACCCGAGTCCGGGTGAAAGTTACTGCCTGGGGCTTCCGCTGCAGAGAGCTGGTCGAAACAACAGCAACCCTCAGGGCGGGCAAGACAGCCTCATGGGCTGGATCCTGCTATCCAAGTCTCAGTGAAAGTCCTTGCCCTAGAGCTTGGGAAAGCTGCAGTCCATCCCCCCCCCGCAGGCCTACGAAACAGCCTCACGGCCAGCGATTCTGAAGGCAACTTCCGGAAAGCGAGCCGGGGGGAGAGTGTGGCCTCGTGGTCCAACCCTTCCATTCCAGTTCCAGTAAGGCATATTCAGTTTAATCCAGGGAAAGCTCATAGAACCAACATCTGCCCAGGACTAAAGCCTCTGATCACCAGACAGAGATAAGGAAAGCTAATCCTCCACATTCAGAGATGACAAACTCCACAGAAGCACAGAAGCCCCAAAATACCAAGAAAAATAAGAAGAAAGGGGCGACTTTGGACACATTCTATGGAGCCAAAATACAAAATACAGAGCAGATAGAAGAAGATATACAAGAAAATTCTCCAAAATCTTCCAAAGGAAATAGAAACTCTCCACAAACCCATGAAGAATTTGAATCAGAAATGACCAAAAAGATGGAAGCCCTCTGGGAGGAAAAGTGGGAAATAATGCAAAAGAAATTCATGCATCTACAAAACCAGTTTGACCAAACTGTAAAAGAAAACCAGGCTTTAAAGCAAGAACTAATAAAGCAAAGCCAAAACACCAAGAAATTAGAAGAGAACATAAAATATCTCACCGACAAGGTGATAGATCTGGAAAATAGAGGGAGAAGAGAAAATTTAAGAATAATTGGACTCCCAGAAAAGCCAGAAATAAACACCAAACTGGACATGGTGATACAAGATATAATCAAAGAAAATTGCCCAGAGATTCTAGAACAAGGGGGCAATACAGCCACTGACAGAGCTCACAGAACACCTTCTACACTAAACCCCCAAAAGACAACTCCCAGGAATGTAATTGCCAAATTCCAAAGCTATCAAACAAAAGAAAAAATCCTACAGGAAGCCAGAAAAAGACAATTTAGATATAAAGGAATGCCAATCAGGGTCACACAAGACCTTGCAAGTTCTACGCTGAATGATCGTAAGGCATGGAACATGATCTTCAGAAAGGCAAGAGAGCTGGGTCTCCAACCAAGAATCAGCTACCCAGCAAAACTGACTATATACTTCCAAGGGAAAGTATGGGCATTCAACAAAATAGAAGACTTCCAACTTTTTGCAAAGAAAAGACCAGAGCTCTGTGGAAAGTTTGATACCGAAAATCAAAGAGCAAGGAATACCTGAAAAGGTAAATATCAAGGAAAGGGGAAAAATGTTATCTTCTTCTTTTACTCAAACTCTCTTCTATAAGAACTACATTTATATCAATCTATGTATACTAACATGTGGGGAAAATGTAATGTATAAATAGGGGGTAAAGAAAGACCAAATAGAATAATGGTTCTCACACAAAGATTCACATGGGAAGGGGAGGGGAAGAAAACTCCTATAAGAAGGAGAGGAAGGGGGGGGGGTTACTTAAACCTCAATCTCAGGGAAATCAACTCTGAGAGGGAAAAACATCCAGATCCATTGGGATCTTGAATTCTATCTTACCCAACAAGGGTAAGGAGAAGGGAAAACCAAGGGGGGGAGGGGGAGAGGGAGAACAAAAAGGGAGGGAAAGAGAGGGGGGAGGGGGAGGGAAGAAAAAGGGAGGGACTAAAAAGGGAAACATCAAGGGAGGGGACAAGGGGCACTGATTCAAAGTAAATCACTGGACTAAAAGGTAGAGCCGAAGAAGAAAAGGTTAGAATTAGGGAAGGCAATCAAAATGCCAGGGAGTCCACAAATGACAATCATAACTTTGAATGTGAATGGGATGAACTCACCCATAAAACGTAGACGAATAGCAGAATGGATTAGAATCCAAAACCCTACCATATGTTGTCTTCAAGAAACACACATGAGGCGGGTTGACACCCACAAGGCCAGAATTAAAGTATGGAGTAAGACCTTCTGGGCCTCAACTGATAGAAAGAAGGCAGGAGTGGTAATCATGATATCTGATAAAGCCAATGCAAAAATATACCTGATCAAAAGGGATAGGGAAGGTAATTATATTTTGTTAAAAGGGACTCTAGACAACGAGGAAATATCATTAATCAACATGTATGCACCAAATAATATAGCACCCAAATTTCTAATGGAGAAACTAGGCGAATTGAAGGAAGAAATAGACAATAAAACCATACTAGTGGGAGACTTAAACCAACCATTATCAAATTTAGATAAATCAAATAAAAAAATAAGTAAGAAAGAGGTAAAAGAAGTGAATGAAATCTTAGAAAAATTAGAATTAATAGACATATGGAGAAAAATAAATAAGGATAAAAAGGAATACACCTTCTTCTCAGCACCACATGGCACATTCACAAAAATTGACCATACATTAGGTCACAGAAACATAGCACACAAATGCAAAAAAGCAGAAATAATGAATGCAGCCTTCTCAGATCACAAGGCAATAAAAATAATGATTAGTAATGGTACATGGAAAACCAAATCTAAAACCAATTGGAAATTAAACAATATGATACTCCAAAACCGTTTAGTTAAAGAAGAAATCATAGAAACAATTAATAATTTCATCAAGGAAAATGACAATGGCAAAACATCCTTTCAAACCTTTTGGGATGCAGCCAAAGCGGTAATCAGAGGCAAACTCATATCCCTGAAAGCTTATATTAACAAACAAGGGAGAGCAGAGATCAATCAATTGGAAATGCAATTGAAAAAACTCGAAAGCGATCAAATTAAAAACCCCCAGCAGAAAACCAAATTAGAAATCCTAAAAATTAAGGGAGAAATTAATAAAATCGAAAGTGATAGAACTATTGATTTAATAAATAAGACAAGAAGCTGGTACTTTGAAAAAACAAACAAAATAGACAAAGTACTGGTCAATCTAATTAAAAAAAGGAAGGAAGAAAAGCAAATTCACAGCATTAAAGATGAAAAGGGGGACAGCACCTCCAATGAGGAGGAAATTAAGGCAATCATTAGAAATTACTTTGCCCAATTATATGGCAATAAATACACCAATTTAGGAGAAATGGATGAATATATACAAAAATACAAACTGCCTAGACTAACAGAAGAGGAAATAGAATTCTTAAATAATCCCATATCAGAAATTGAAATCCATCAAGCCATCAAAGAACTTCCTAAGAAAAAATCCCCAGGGCCTGATGGATTCACCTGTGAATTCTATCAAACATTCAGAGAACAGTTAATCCCAATACTATACAAACTATTTGACATAATAAGCAAAGAGGGAGTTCTACCAAACTCCTTTTATGACACAAACATGGTACTGATTCCAAAACCAGGCAGGTCAAAAACAGAGAAAGAAAACTATAGGCCAATCTCCCTAATGAATATAGATGCAAAAATCTTAAATAGGATACTAGCAAAAAGACTCCAGCAAGTGATCAGAAGGATCATTCACCATGATCAAGTAGGATTCATACCAGGGATGCAGGGCTGGTTCAACATTAGGAAAACCATCCACATAATTGACCACATCAACAAGCAAACTAGCAAGAACCACATGATTATCTCAATAGATGCAGAAAAAGCCTTTGATAAAATACAACACCCATTCCTATTAAAAACACTAGAAAGCATAGGAATAGAAGGGTCATTCCTAAAAATAATAAACAGTATATATCTAAAACCAACAGCTAATATCATCTGCAATGGGGATAAACTAGATGCATTCCCAATAAGATCAGGAGTGAAACAAGGATGCCCATTATCACCTCTACTATTTGACATTGTACTAGAAACACTAGCAGTAGCAATTAGAGAAGATAAAGGAATTGAAGGCATCAAAATAGGCAAGGAGGAGACCAAGTTATCACTCTTTGCGGATGACATGATGGTCTACTTAAAGAATCCTAGAGATTCAACCAAAAAGCTAATTGAAATAATCAACAACTATAGCAAAGTTGCAGGATACAAAATAAACCCACATAAATCATCAGCTTTTCTATATATCTCCAACACAGTTCAGCAGCAAGAACTAGAAAGAGAAATCCCATTCAAAATCACCTTAGACAAAATAAAATACCTAGGAATCTATCTCCCAAGACAAACACAGGAACTATATGAACACAACTACAAAACACTCGCCACACAACTAAAACTAGACCTGAACAAATGGAAAAACATTAACTGCTCATGGATAGGACGAGCCAATATAATAAAAATGACCATCCTACCCAAACTTATTTATCTATTTAGTGCCATACCCATTGAACTACCAAAATACTTCTTCACTGATTTAGAAAAAACCATAACAAAGTTCATTTGGAAGAACAAAAGATCAAGGATATCCAGGGAAATAATGAAAAAAAACACATACGATGGGGGCCTTGCAGTCCCTGACCTAAAACTATATTACAAAGCAGCAGTCATCAAAACAATTTGGTACTGGCTAAGAAACAGAAAGGAAGATCAATGGAATAGAATGGGGGAAAGCGACCTCAGCAAGACAGTATACGATAAACCCAAAGATCCCAGCTTTTGGGACAAAAATCCACTATTCGATAAAAACTGCTGGGAAAATTGGAAGACAGTGTGGGAGAGACTAGGAATAGATCAACACCTCACACCCTACTCCAAGATAAATTCAAAATGGGTGAGTGAATTAAACATAAAGAAGGAAACCATAAGTAAATTGGGTAAACACAGAATAGTATACATGTCAGACCTTTGGGAGGGGAAAAGCTTTAAAACCAAGCAAGATATAGAAAGAATCACAAAATGTAAAATAAATAATTTTGACTACATCAAACTAAAAAGCTTTTGTACAAACAAAACCAATATAACTAAAATCAGAAGGGAAACAACAAATTGGGAAAAAATCTTCATAGAAACCTCTGACAAAGGTTTAATTACTCATATTTATAATGAGCTAAATCAATTGTACAAAAAATCAAGCCATTCTCCAATTGATAAATGGGCAAGGGAAATGGATAGGCAGTTCTCAGATAAAGAAATCAAAACTATTAACAAGCACATGAAGAAGTGCTCTACATCTCTTATAATCAGAGAGATGCAAATCAAAACAACTCTGAGGTATCACCTCACACCTAGCAGATTGGCTAACATTACAGCAAAGGAAAGTAATGAATGCTGGAAGGGATGTGGCAAAGTAGGGACATTAATTCATTGCTGGTGGAGTTGTGAATTGATCCAACCATTCTGGAGGGCAATTTGGAACTATGCCCAAAGGGCGACAAAAGAATATCTACCCTTTGACCCAGCCATAGCACTGCTGGGTCTGTACCCCAAAGAGATAATGGACACAAAGACTTGTACAAAAATATTCATAGCTGCGCTCTTTGTGGTGGCCCAAAACTGGAAAACGAGGGGATGCCCATCAATTGGGGAATGGCTGAACAAACTGTGGTATATGTTGGTGATGGAGTACTATTATGCTAAAAGGAATAATAAAGTGGAGAAGTTCCATGGAGACTGGAACAACCTCCAGGAAGTGATGCAGAGCGAGAGGAGCAGAACCAGGAGAACATTGTACACAGAGACTAATACACTGTGGTATAATCGAACGTAATGGACTTCTCCATTAGTGGCGGTGTAATGTCCCTGAACAACTTGCAGGGATCCAGGAGAAAAAAACACCATTCATAAGCAAAGGATAAACTATGGGAGTGGAAACACCGAGAAAAAGCAACTGCCTGAATACAGAGGTTGAGGGGACATGACAGAGGATAGACTCTAAATGAACACTCCAATGCAAATACTATCAACAAAGCAATGGGTTCAAATCAAGAAAACATCTAATGCCCAGTGGATTTACGCGTCGGCTATGGGGGGTGGGGAGGAGGAAAAGAAAATGATCTATGTCTTTAACGAATAATGCTTGGAAATGATCAAATAAAATATATTTAAAATAAATAAATAAATAAATAAAAATAGAGTCACACAGCTAGGCAGCATCTGAGGCTTTATTTGAACCCAGGACTTCCTGTCTCTAGGCCAGGCTCTCAATCCACTGAGCCACCTAGCTGCCCTAAGCCACATACTTTTAAACAGATGTCTACTGCTCTGTCAGGGCAATGGATACTGTTTGTTACTGGTTTGTGTGTCTTCTCTTGAACTAAGTGTCCAAAAATCACCAAGCAGTGCCCCTTCTTAGCCATAGAATGAAATAGAGTAGTACCAATTGCCTCCTGTGGGATCAGTTACAGTTGGGTATAGCTCCATTGCTGGCAGGACCTATAATCCTGCCTTCTCATAGCTTTCTGCCATGCTATACATCGGTTGAGCAATTTAGGACTTTTTCTGTGTGCTTCAAAACTAGGGGAGTAGTGGAGGACCCAGGATTAAGAGCATACTCACACACAAGAAACGGACTCCTTCCATAACTTCCATTATTTTTATACCAAAATATCTTGAACCAGGGAATTGAGTACTTTTGTCATCCTAGAGATGACTATGAATGAATGAATGAAAAAGTATCTATTAATCACTTTCTAAGTGCAAAGCACTGTGCTAAATCCTGGGAATATAAATAGAAGAAGTGTAAGACAGACTCTGATCTCAAGGAGCTCCCATTCAACACACAAGAGATTTCAGCTAGATGTTAGATGGAAAGCCTCCATAGTTCATAAGGGGTAGTAGCAAAGCAAATGGTCATACATCCTGTTTGGTGTCATTTCCATTAATGGAACCATAGCTATTGAAGCATTTGAAGTGTCAAAGTGGTAAGAACTTTAGTTTTAGTCATGAGAACTTGGTTTTTTGGATCTTTAGTAACTATGACCACTAAGAAGATGGTGGCTGTAGCACTTACTGACACGCCTGGTAGATAGCTCCCCTGGATGATGGTGCAAGTTACAGGCTAGATACAGGTTCTATGGCATTAGAGGCACTTCTATTTTCAGGGTTCTTGGGCCTACCTACTGTACCTCACAGATGATAGTGCATCAACAGATGGTGGTGGTAGCTGGTAAGGCAGGTCCTTTTCCTGTTAGTTCCATTGTGTTAGTTCCATCGTATTAGTTCCATTGAATAATCTGTCAGACTAGAGTAGAAAGGATGGGTGGTCTGGGATTGGGGGTTTCTGCTTTTCCAGCAAATTTTGGGAACAAGATGTCCCCACCAGAGTCTCAGGGAGGTGATGGTGATTTAACCTTACATGGCATACCATGCCTCCAGTACTTTTCTTTGGATAACCTAATGCTTCAGCTAGGTTGGCTTCTCCTCCAAAGATGGCACACAGAGCACACTCTGTGGGTACTCAGCCATGTTCCCCCGTTCCCCCCAGAAAGGCAGAGGGACTTGGGTGGAACTGCTCCCCTCTCCCTCCACCATGCCTGATGACATTTTTTCACATCCCCCACCTCTCTACCCAGCAGCCCAATGGGAACACTTTCTTCCCTTCCCTGGGTTGGGTATGGGGGGCATGGCAGGTGATCTCTGGGCAGGGGCAGCATGGCACTCAGTCTGGGGGTGGGGAGAGCCCCACACTCTATCTCTAAAAGGTTTAACATCACTGCTGAAGAGATAGCTTTCCTGGATGATGGTCGTAGAGTATGGCTGGAAACAGAGCTAATGTTCAGTTGCTTAGGATAGTGTTCAATCAGTAGACAAATATATATTGGCACCTATGTGCCAAACACTATGCTGTTTAGAGGATACAAAAAGAAGCAAAAGATGGCCTCAAGGAGGTTACAATCTAATAGGGAAGATCACAAACAAAGATAAAAATAAACAAACACACACTATGCAGGTGTATGGGGCTTGAGAATTAGTAAGAAATTCACATATCAATCTCAATATATTATTGGCTAGTAGTAGTAGCAATATTAGTAATTCCAGATCATATTCCTGAAAATCCAAGCAGAGGTTAAGTTTAAACTATTAGCTTATTATTAGATACAGCTTTGCTGCCCCTTCACATATAAACCTTTAATTAATACTCTTTTGTACAGGTGGAGGGTATTGTATTAGTTTTCTATAAATTGGGAGTTCTGTATATCTTTGGGCATTGCCTTTGAGACTCTGACTTAAGTGCAATGTCCCTGTCCTTTGAGTGATAAGCAATAATGGTGCATCTGTTTGCATCTTATCCTAGCCTCTCTGATTATTTGAGTGATTAAAGGGGGTGCATCTTGCTATATCAAGAAACCCCAGATTTCCACTCCAGGCACAAGTTAAATAGGAAGCAAATAAAAGACAGAAGAAGTCACTATCATTAAGAGGGATTGGGAAAGGCTTCTAATAAAAGATGGGATTTTAATTGGAACTTAAAGGGAAGCTGGGGAAGCCAGTAGCCAGAGATGTAGAGGGAAGGCCTTCTATGGTTAGAGAAAATGCTCATGGGAGAGCCAGTGTCACCGGATTGAAACTTCACAGAAGGCCTAAAGAGTAAGAAGAATGGAAAGGTAAAAGGAGGCTAGATTATAAAGGGCTCTGAACACCAAACAGAGCATTTTTTATTTGATTTTGGAGATGATAAGGAGCCACTGGAGTTTACTGATTAGGCTGGTGACATGGTCAAACCTGCTCTTTAGGAAAATCACTTTGATGGTTACAATGTACAATGGATTGGATTGGGGATGGGGGTAGGGCAGATCCACCAGCAGGCTACTGCGAAAAGGTAGTGAGGACCTGCAACAACAGTGTCAGGGGACAGTAGAAGACTTATTCAAGAGATGTTGTAAAGGAGAAACAAATAGGTCTTGGCAACAGATTAGATATGGGAGATGAGATATAGTGAGGAACACAGTATGACTTCAGAAGTCATTTAGTCCAACCAATGCCTATACGAAAAATCTCTTCTGCATTGTACCCTACAAGTGGCTGGCTCTTCACTTCCTGCTTGAAGACCCTCCAGTGAGAGGAGATTAAAGTGTCAAATCCATTCCACTTTTGGATAGCTGTGTTTCTAAAGTTTCCTGGCATGGACTCTAAACTTGTTTCTTTGTAACTTCTTTTATAACTTTGTAACTCTCTTTAACTCTTCCATTGCTCTTAGTTCTGTCCTTTGGGACCAACCAGAAGAAATCTAATCTCCCAATTTGAAGGCAATAGTCCTACCTCTCTTCTGAGACTTTTCTTCTTCAGATTAAATATTCCCAGTATGAAAATGGAATTGCTAAAGACTGGTTGGGAAAAAATAGGATCAACCACATGAAATGAAAATAATTTAAATTATTTCCATAGCAATAATATATAGACCACAAATGTAACATTTAAGATGTTCTAATTATGAAGCTAATTAAACCTTATACATAATTGATTCATTTACAGTACTCCCTTTGAGGAGCATATATAATGGAGCACTCATTAGCTATGTGTCCTGCACTGCATTGGAATAACCTGAAAAGCATCAACATGACCTCCAAAGTACTAAAAGAGTAAATAGTTATGCTCATTTTGTTGTAACCCTCTCTCTGGGCTCACTCTCTCAACTTGTACATGTTGGGTACCCAAAAGGGCAGCTGTAGCTCACATGCTCCACTGGTGGGTTTCCTACTAGCAACTAGCCAATAGACTCAAGTAGCTCCGGGAAAAGATACTTACTCAAACAGAAAAGCAAGAACAGTAGTTATAAAGCATTTTCCCCCCACAAAAAAATCAACAACAACCTAGGGTATCAAAGGGCTTTAAAAGATTGCATGCCCTTTGATACAGCAATACCACTACTAAGTTTGTACTCCAAAGAGATAAGAAGGAAAAATATTTGTACAAAAATATTCATAGCCACACTTTGTGGTGACAAAAAATTGGAAAATGAGGGGGTGTCCCTCAATTGGGGAATGGCTGAACAAATTGTGGTATATGTTGGTGATGGAATACTATTGTGCTATAAGGAATAATGATCCGGAGGATTTCTAAATGAACTGGAAGAACCTTAGTGAACTGATGCAGAGTGAAATGAACAGAACCAGGAGAACATTGTATACAGAAAGTAAAACATTGTGGAACAATCCAGTGTAATGAACTTTGCTACTAGTAGCAATGCAATATAATCTGGGACATTCCTGAAGGATTTACAAAAAAAGAATGCTATCCACATTGAGAGAAAGAATTATGGGAGTAGAAATGCAAAAGAAAAGCATATGACCTATCACTTATCCCTTATTTATATGGGTATATGATTTGGGGGTTGGGGCTTTAAAAGATTACTCTATTGCAAAAAGGAAAATATGGAAGTAGGTATTAAGTGATAACATTTGTACAACCCAAGAATATTCATAGCTGTGCTCTTTGTGGTGGCCAAAAACTGGAAAATGAGGGGATGCCCATCAATTGGGGAATGGCTGAACAAATTGTGGTATATGTTGGTGATGGAATACTATGGTGCTAAAAGGAATAATAAAGTGGAGGAATTCCACGGAGACTGGAACAACCTCCAGGAAGTGATGCAGAGCAAAAGGAGCAGAACCAGGAAAACATTGTACACAGAGACTAATACACTGTGGTACAATCGAAGGTAATGGACTCCTCCACTAGGGACAATGCAATGTCTCTGAACAATCTGCAGGGATCTAAAAAACACTATCCACAAGCAGAGGATAAACTGTGGGAATAAAAACACCGATGAAAAGCAACTGCTTGACTACAGGGGCTGAGAGGAAATGACTGAGGAGAGACTCTAAATGAACACTCTAGTACAAATACCAACAACATGGAAATGGGTTCGAACCAAGAACACATGTGAAACCCAGTGGAATCATGCGCCAGCTATGGGAGAAGTGGTGGGAGGGGGGTGGGGGGAGGAAAAGATAATGATCATTGTTTCTAATGAATAATGTTTGTAAATAACCAAATAAAATAATGTTTAAAAAGTAAAAACAAACAAACAAACAAACAAAAAACATTTGTACAACCCAATGGAATTGTTTGTCGATTCTGGGAGGGGGCAGGGAAAAGGAGAGGGAAAGAAAATGAATCATGAAAACAATGAAAAAATATTTTTAAAAATTAATTTAAATTAAAAAAAATTTTTTTAACCTGCAATATGTTCTCCAGCAAAGAGTTCTGGGATGAATGGGAAAGTAGGCACATATATATGTATATGTATATGTACAGGAGACCTATCTGGCCAAGACAACCCACAACTCCAGAATTGCAAAACTTTGATGTTCTAGAATCCTCATGAAATTCACTGGCAAATGGGGAACATCATTGTCAATAGCAAATATATTGTTCTACTACTCAGATTGCCTGGTTCTTTTCAGTGCATAGTTTTTTTAGCTAGACAGGTCATTCTGCTGCCAGACTAGACTGGTCTAATTACTTGACCATTATGGTGACTCCTTAGAGAATGTGACATTTGTACTGACATTATCTTGTTGGACAGTCAGGGATCACTCTTTGATATAGATTTGTGTACTCATCAGCTTCAGGCATGGCTGGGAATTATTCTGTTCTTTCAGCTAGGGAGTTGTATTCCTTTCAACTGGTGCACTACTACTATACACTTTCAGAAAATTTACAAACCTTCTTCTGTAAAGGACTGACAAAAGGTGCTCTTATTTGATTGCCATAGGGTCTTGGCTCTGAGGTTTGTTACCCATCAAGTAGGAGGTAGAAGAATTATAACTTCTCCTTTCCAATAGCTCATAGTTCAGAACAGGGTTCCTTTAATAGGAACCTCATCCTAACTTATGGTGGCCATCCATCCATTCTAAATGTCTAGATTCCTACTAGATCTCATGCAAATATTTGGAGATAAAGGTAGTGAGGAGGCAGTCTGTGCCTAGACAAAGGTTTATTATTGGAAAGGGGGAGGGGAGTAGCTCCACCCCCAAGTCCCTGCAGCTTTCTAGTAATGAACTCTGGCAGGTGATTGCAGGCATGCCCAGCCAGGATTCTGCATGCCTTTTTTGGCACATGTGCCATAGGTTCACCATTACTGATATAGTGTATCTGAAGTACAATAAGAAAGCTAACTTACAGCCCACTTTATGGTTACTGAGCACTTTGACATGTCATCTTATTTTGTCCTTACAAAAATCCTCTTACATAGGCAAAGTAAATGTCCTTATTTTACAAATGAAAACAGGTTCAGAGAGGTTGACATGCCCAGGGACTGCTAACAAAGAGCAGAATTTTGTTTCAAACTCTGGTCTTCTGGTGTCAAGTCTGCTGGGTCCCTAACCCCCCATGTAAAATCAAATTAAAACCAAATTATGCTCTGAGCAGTAAGTGTAATGGCTACTCAAAAGGTCAAAGGTGAAGCCTGCAATACACCTCCTTGACACAGAGGTAATTGCAAACTTGAGGCAGAATGACACATTTTTGGGGGCATATGGCCAATGAAGAAATATGTTGCTTGATTATGAAGAATTTTTTTCGAGACCTTTATTTTTCTTCTTTGCTTCTCTTTTTTTTTTCTTTATTGGTGGGGAGAGGTGGAAAGAGAAATTAAAAATGCTTTACAATGAGAAAAAGGAAAAAAAAAACAGATGGCAATGGGTTTCAGTGTCATGTGAAGGATTTTGGACTTGCCTCCAATAGTAATAGACTCTAAACAAAAGATTTTGGAGCAGGCGAGTGATATTTTCAGAATTTTTGCAGTGCCATGGAAAGAGAATTGGTTTTAGAGTCAGAGGAATTGAGTATGAATCTTGGTTATGCTCCTCTGAGCAAGCAGATCACCTATTTGGGCCTTCATCATCTTTATTTGTAAAATATAGTTGGGTAGCCTGAATGACCTCTAAGGTTCCATCCAGCTCTAAATAGAATCTCCTATGAACTAAAAAGAAGTGATAGCTGAAGCTGTGGAAGGGGAGGCCACCACCACAGAGTAGGGAGAAGGGAGCTAAAGAAAAGGGCTTGGGAGGTACCTAGATTTAAAGCAAGTCTATATACATCTATAGGGAACCATGCAGATCTGCCTTAAAGATTGGTTAACTAAATGTTTATTTGATTGCTTGAAAACAAGCAAAGCAGAAAAATCCCCCCTCCAAGAGTCAATATTAGTTCTTGCTTTTAGTGGAAATTCCTCTCCTGTTCCTCCCCCCAGATATTTAGACATATATGCCACAGAGAAGCATTTTCTATACTATATGGTAGGAAGATTTTGACAGCATAGCCTTGTCAGCAAGACCTGGAACAACTCCTCTGATGCAGATGTAAACCTGGGCAACTCACTTAATCCCTTAATAGCCTTTTGCAACTCTCTAAGACTTAAAGTTGTCAATTTGCTTCATTAGAGTTTATACTCTGAGAATTTTCTACACTAATGAAGTCCTAGATCTAGACTGAAAAAAAAGGCCATGTAATTTTAATCAACAAACAGCAGAACAAATAGACAAGATTAGATCTGCCACTATGAAATATTAGTGCAACTACAGGAAATTATGAACTCACTTACCTAGTATATCCTTATGAGTTAAAAACCTTGTCTTAAATGGTTTGTATTCTTGGATCCGGTGGAAAGCTTCCCCAGAAGGTGGTGGTGGTATTATTTTATTACACACTGCACAGCAAACAAAGCTCTGGAGATCTGGATTCCTAATCATGGTTGAATTTAAGGTAATATTCACAATGTAGAGTGACTAATACTGTCATGCTAAGATTAGGAAAAGCAATGATGGGGTTGTTGAGGAATAATATTTTCAGCAGGCTGAGATAAGTTTACTATTTCAAGGTCAAGTATGGAAGATAGCTTGAAGATGAAATAATTCAACATTATGAATTAGTGAAATATCTACAAATAAGAGCATTGGGAGCACTTGCTTGCAGACCTTGAGGTGATGGCTTTACTGAAAGTTGACCTTCAGACCTAAAGCTATAAACTCTCAACTTTCTTAGCAACTGTTGCCAGGGCCAAACTTTGCTCACAAAAGTGTCTGGAAATGACAAAGGAGATTACTATGGAGTATTTCACTGTTCCCAGATGCTTTGTTTTAAGGTATTTGAATAATTGATTTCCCAGAGGTCCGGGCTGCAGGAAGTATACATCAGATTATGCATGAACGAAATTTAGCTTGGTAAAAGAGCAATAAAACTGCTTGGAAAATGGCACTACAGTTTAGAGGGAAAATGAAGTCAAGCTTCCCAAATAATCAGGTTTAATTTCCTACATCATATAATTAACAAACTTGTTATTATAATGACACAAATTTATACTTAGAAATTCAAACTGCCACAAATAAAAGGAATAAGAGTGGCTTGACCATCTGACATTTTTCTCTTTTCTATCTCTTTCTTCTCTCTCTTTTTTTTTCCATATGGTTTAAGGAAGCTTTTCTCTCTCTCCTCTTTTCTTTCCTATCTATGATCACTTGAGAAGACAAAGCCACTGAACACCAAAACTGGTAATCTTGTCACCATTTCTTGTATTTGTATTTTTACAAATAAATAGTTTAAGGTATATACCAATTTCTTTATCTTTAAGATGAGGATATAAGACTAAAGCAGGGTTCTTAGTCCTTTTTTTGTACCACAGAGACCTCCTTCAACAGAATAACATTTTTAAATGAATAAAATTAAAGAAGATTATGAAGGAAACCAATCATATTGAAATACAATTATAGTATTAAAAAATAAAAACAAATCCATAGACCCCAGGCCAAGAATCTGGGGATTAGAGAATTTTGAAAGTCTTTTTTCAGTTCTAATACTAGAGAAAACCCTCTCATGTAGGCTTTTCTGTCTCAGTTATCCTTTACATTGTGGGAGAAATGAGCAAACCCTTCTCAATCAACAGAAGAGGCTGTTAGAGATTAATCCAGTCCTCGAGGAAAACTAGGACCTGAGGATTTGATTTTGCAGACAGTCTTCAAGGTCCCTCCCATCTCTAACAATCCAAGGTCACAGAGCTATTATTAAGTGACAGGGCAGGAATTTGAACTCTGATCTCTTAATATCAAGTCCAATCAATATTCTTTCCATTACATTTCATTGGATCCTCCCCGGACCTCTGGTTGACATTTCTATGGCAACTGGGATGTGTGGCTGACATGACATTCCCTTTCCACTGCCTATATAGATGAAGACTGCCTTTTGGTCTAGAACTGCAACCACTATATCAGAACTCATTATTGTTAGAAAACTGTCTCTTAAAATTCAGACTTAAAACTATTATGTGTGTGTAATACCCAGTAGAATTTGGGAAGGGTGGGAGGAGGGAAGGGAGGAATAGAATATGATTTTTGTAACCAAGGAATAATGTTTGAAATTGACCAAATTAAAAAAAAAAATAAAAAACAAAACAAAAACTATTATGTGTGCAAAGTTCTACTCAGGTTCACTACAGACCATTTATGTCACCATTGATAAACAAAGCATGTTTAATTAAGGTGTTCTTTGTACCCTACCCCAACTACTAACCCCAAGGATTTTACTTTTTTACTTAAAGCAAATATTTATTGAATACTCAAAGATAAAGACCATTTTACATTCTTCAAATGAAAGCAACCAAAACTTAAATTTAATTTTGCTTTAAAATACAAACTTTTTAAATGGGACAAAACACCAATTTTTTTTAAAGACATTAAACTATGATCTCAGGCACTTCTTTTTCACTTCTTCCTCTTAGAAGCTTCCAGTTTCCTTCAAAGCATAGTTCAGAGCTATTTCGGAGGACCCCCTCTCCCATTATGTCTCCATTTTGAAATAACACTATTCACTTAGCTGTATCCTCTCCTTCTTACAGAAGATAAACAACTTGAGCTATTTTATTTCTGTCTTTAACTACCCTCAAAGCCCAACATGGTGCCAGGTACATGACATATGTTTGTTGACGAATCTTCTGAATTAAACCTAAAGACTTCTGTCCTTCTATTTGGCACTTACTCTACTTCAGCTTGCCTTGTAACTGCCTTTTTCCTCTAAACCAAATACTTTAATGGTAGAGGATGGTATCTAAAGGAGAGGACAACAATTAAATTACAATCTATAAAACACTAGACCTAGGACACCAATGGATACAGATCAGTCAAATACAAAATAGAATAGCAATTTTAAACAGAAAGGATATTTTAAATCACTTTGATACCTGCTTTCAAGTAGCTTACAGTCTAAGAGGAGACAACTTGCAAACAACTATGTACAAACAAATAACAGACAAGATAAACTGATAACTTTTGGGGGGGAGGCCCAAGCAACAGAGGATGAAGAAAAGCTTCTTGCAGCTGTGATTTTAGCTACAGAAATAAATGAATTTGTTTTAGTAAAATACTTTCTAGGTTTTCTGCTCTTAATTGCCAGTGTTATCTACAAGCATTTATTAAGCACCTACCATGTTCAAGGTACTGTGTTCAGAGCTGGGAATAATAGAGAAAGGCAAAAAACAATTGTTGGTCTCTCAAGGAGCTCATAGTCTAATGTGGCCACAACTATAACAACTTATAAGCAAGATATATGCAGGATAAACTGGAATTAATCAATGGAAGGCTGATAGTAACATTAAGAGGAAGCAGGAAAGACTTTCTATACAAGGTGGGTCTTTAGCTGAAACTTGAAGGAAGACAGGGAATTCAAAGGGCAGAGATGAAGAGAGAGAGAATTCCAGGCATGAGGACAGTGGGTGAAAAGGGCCAGTCAGGAGATGGAATATCATACCAGCAACAGCAAAGGAACCTACAGAACTGATTTTATATTAGCAACATTTAGGATCTGATAATAAAACTTTTATGGCTACAATGCACTTCACATACATTATTCTTTGATTTTTTTTTTACAGTGGCCCTGTGAGTTGGGTGGCCTAAGTTTCATTTATCCTCCATTTTGCAGATAAGGAAGCTGAAGCTCAGAGAGGCTGACTCAAAGTTCACAAAGCAAGGGGGGATGAAAGGACCTGTTCGTGTACAAGTTCTTTTCACATTTTATACATATTGTAAAAACTTATCTATGATCTGTCCTAGAATAGAAGTCTTTATGGAATCTAACATTTAGGAAGACTACTTCAGATTTGAGGTAGCTCCAATCCAGGTCTCCTAGCTTCTCACTCCTCCTACTATGTGACTTTCCTCTTCATTTTCTTTTTCATCTTTATCTTCTCTTAGAATTGACATTAAGTATTGATTCTAAGACAGATGAGGGGTAAGGGCTAGGCAATGGAGGTTAAGTGACTTGCCCAAGTGTCACACAGGTCGAAAGTGTCTGAAGCCAGATTTGAACCCAGGATTTCCTGTCTCTAGGCCTAACTCTGACTGATCCACCTAGCTGTTCCTTCTCTTCATTTTCATTGACTTTTTTTTTGGCAATAGCATATGCTTTTGAGTGAGAATTGCTAGCTCATCATCTCAATTAGCCAAGATCCTCACTATCTTAAAAGGGGAAAGAGAAAAAGAATCTACTTGTACAAAAATATTTATAGCTGTTATTTTTGTAGTGACAAAGAATTGGAGATTGAGGGATTGTCCATCAATTGGGGAATGGCTGAACAAATTGTGGTATATATTAGTGAAGCAATACTATTGTGCTTTAAGAAATGATAAGCAAGATGATTTGAGAAAAAATCTGGAGGACTTCCAGGTTAAAATGGATATAGTGAAGAAGCAAGGCTCTTCCTCTCCTCACCATTGATCGATAAAAAGTGCCTCAAAAGGACAAAAAACTAAAATCAGATGAGCGGAGGGGCTCCACTGTAGGACTCAGCTTTGAAGGTAGATGGGATTAGGGAATTTCCATGCTATCAGGGAGTTAAATAACTCCCACCAAAATGTGAGCTGATCAATCCTCCCCCACTACACCTAAGGTGTCAGTCAAAGCCAGCACACCAGAATCAGAGTGAGCGTGGGGCAATCTCTAGGTTCCTAGAAGCTGGCTAAGAACACCACAGACTTACCCCTGAGAACAGCAAGATTTGAGACCCCAGAAGGCTGAGGAATGAGGACCTTGGGTGCAGAGAGAGAGCAGAGAGGGGTGGCACACAGCAGAAGCCATGGAAACTGGAAAAATAGCCTCAGGGAAGAAACTGCTCCATAATTCCATACACAGAGAGCTTGTCCTCCTCACTCAGACTTCTGGCCAGGAAGGGAAGGAAAATCCAACAAAGCAATGGCCAGCAACATCCAAGAAATACAATCTTCAACCACCAAAAAAAAAAAACAAGAGAAAGGCATTGACCCTGGATAATTTTTATGGAGAAAAAATCCAGACTACAGAGGAGACAGCAGAGGATGACAAACAAGTGGATGTATCCAAACCTTCCAAAAAAAAAGGAAAAGAAGTGTAAATTGGTCAAAGCTGTTGAGGAGTTTAAATTTGAGGTGATGAATCAAATGAGAAAGATAGAAAAAACTTGGGAAGAAAAGTGGGAAATAGTTCAAAAAGAAAATAACAGTTTCAAAGACAGAAACTCCCACTTTGGAAAAAGAAGCCCAGAAATGAAATGAAATGATAAGCAAATTGGAGACCAGAATTAAACAGCTAAAAGCCACAAAAAGCAGGATAGACCTAACCAAAAAGGAAAAACAAATCATCATAACTGAAAACCAGTCTTTAAAGACCAGACCTGGGCAAGTAGAAGCTAATTATCTCACAAGACAGCAATAATTAATAAAAGAAAATCAAAAGAATGACAAAATAGAAGGGAACATGAAATTTTTCAGTGAGAAGATGGTTGACTTGGAAGGCAGGTCCAAGAGAGACAATTTGAGAATCATAGGCCTACCTGAAAACCTCGAAATAAACAGAAACCTTGACAATTCGGATATTGAGGAGCACCAATAAGGATTACACAGTGTCTGACAGCTCCACACTAAAGTACTGCAAGGCTTGGAATATGATATTTAAAAAGGCAGAAAAAAGCTAGAAAGATCTGCAGGAACTGATGCAGAGCGAAATAAGTAAAACTGGGAGAACATTGTACACAATAACAACAATATTGGTTGATGATTATCTGTGAAAACTTAGCTACTCTCAGCAATGCAATGATCTGGAACAATTCTGACTTAGGATGGGAAATTCTATCAACCTCCAGAGAGTGTATTGTTGGAATTTTCACATTCATGTAATTTGGGTTTGATTTGGGGGTTTAGGTTATGTATGATTTTGTTTTTACAACAATGACTAATACAGAAATGTGTTTTCATGATAATAAAAAAATAAAATTCAATTTAAAAAAATATACAGAAAAAATAATAAATCAGGGAGTAAAAAAAAAGAGGGGAATAAAAAGTTTTCTTTAGCACTTGAGAACAATAGATGAGACACAGGTTGGGTCTATGGCAGAGCAAAGTTTCTCTAAATCTTGAAATTTAGCCCTAAATAATACGATTTGGTGTAGAGAAAGATGAAAAGTTCTTGAGTCCAACAAAGAGAAAATCTTTAGGTACAGAGTGCTTAAGTAAACATAATGGAAAGAAAACTTGTTCTCATGAATACTTCCAATTTTAAAAATTAATATAAGAATTTGTGATCTCTTTACAGTGACAACTGCTTTATGACAAGTATCATTTTGGAAACAGTAGGACTTCCTTATCCAGTATTAAAAGTTCTATAATATTGTACCTTTTTCTAGGGAAAACCCCACACTTTAGATTGATTATTCTTTTATTTACTCTAATTTTAGTAGGGACAGCTAGGTGGTATAGTGGATAGAATGTCAGGCCTTAAGTGAGGAAAACTCATCTTCCTGAGTGGAGTTCCAATCTGGCCTCATACACTTCCTAGCTATATGACCCTGAGTAAATCACTTAAATGTGTTTGCCTCAATTTCCTCATCTATAAAATGAGCCTGAGAAGGAAATGATAAACGACTCTAGTATCTTTGTCAAGAAAACCCCAGATGAGATCACAAGGAATTTTAGATTACCAAGGCATTTTTTCAATTAAAGTTTTGAAGAAATGAAGAATCCACAGTGTGAAGGACAAGCTAAGACTCAAGAATACCTTTAATTATTAGCCTAAGCTCCCAACCCTGGATTTCCACCAACAAGACATTCTATTTCTTGGCTCAACATTTTATCTTAATGTTCCCTATTACTGGAATTCTCCTCCTCAATTCCACCTACCAGTTTCTCCTGGCTCTAAGTTCCAACTAAAATCCCATCTCTGATAGTAAGGCTTTCTCAACCTCTTAATTTTAGTGCCTCCTAGTAAGCATGGCGGCAGTTTAGATATGGGACGCTTCCTCTCCTCAGCACCCACCAATATAGACTACCTCAAAAGACCAAAAAAAAAACAAAACCAAATTCATAAGAATGAAGGGACTCTACAGTAGGGTTCAGCATTGAAGGTACGTGGGATTTGGGCATTTCCACACTATAAGAGGGTGAAAAAGCTCCCACCCAAACATGAACTGATCTACCCTCCCCCACCCGACCTACAGAGCCAGAGTCAGAGCCAGAGCACACCAAAATCAGCAAGTGAGCAAAGGGCACCTTTAGAATGAGCAAGGGGCACCTGTAGGTCCTTGGGATCTAAGACCACCAAAGACCTACCCCTGAGAGCAGCTACACCTGAAACCCTGGTGGGCTGGGGAGCACAGACCTTGGGTACTCTCGAGAAGGAAGTGCAGAGAAGGGCAGTGAACAGTGGAGCCTGCGGAGATTCAAGAGCTTGCCTCAGGCAAAATCCTTGCTCCTTAACTCCATACACAGAGATCCTGCCCATCTCATTCAGATTTCTGACTAAAAAAGGAAGGAAAAACCTCCACAGTGATGGCAAATTGTGCAAAGGAGAAACAAATATCCTCCAAGAAAAAAAAATGAAATTTTTTATGGAGGAAAAACCCAGGCTACAGAGGAAATACAGGAGGAAATTCAAATTTTAGTGCCTCCCCTCTATTAACTATCCTTTTTGTCTGGTACATAATAGCTTATTTGTATATATATTTTTGTGGTTTCCATTATATGGTGAGCTCTCTGAGCTCAGGGACTGTCTTTTATCTTTTTGTATCCCCAGCATTAATTAGCACAGTCCCTAGCACAGTAGTAAGTGCTTAATAAATGTTCATTGATTGATACTGATTGACTGATTATCAGCTCTGTAATGTCTAGAAGACAAAAGCCTACCTAGTGTAAGAGTTACAATTTTGGGAAACTGAGGCAGGTAGAAATTAGTTTCTCTCAGCAAGGAGTATTATATTTTTAGAGGTTTATTGAAGATTAAAATATAAAGAAAATACAAGTAAGAAAGGCACGTGTCTAGACCCAAAGAGCCTATTCACAACCACTCACATCTTGCCTGCTAGGTGGAGAGCCAGACGTAGGAAAGAGGGCAGAGCCTTTTTACAACCAGATTAAATACCTCATCTCGCTCTCGGCCCAGGTGAGGTTACAAGGCATTCTGGGGAAGTGGAGCAAGGGCTTCTGGGGATTGAAGTCCTGGATTCAAGTCTCCATTTTTACATCCCTCCCATTTGATCCTCTGGGAAGAAGGACTTCCCCAAAGGATCATAAAAACATAATCAATTTAAAGATTACAATAATTTGAGGATAAGAGAAAAAAAAAGAACAAAACCAGTAACTGCTGGATGCATTGACAAAAAGCCAGTTAGGGGGCAGTCCCCTTTGGCATGAAAGTATACATACAAATAAATGTTCAATCAACTACACCCAAAGTTCATTTTTGTGCAGCTTGTGATCTAGAGGCTTCTTCATGGTGTCTTCTCCAACAGTTCAGTTTCTGGATTCAGAGAGGTAGCATCTTTCTTTACCTAAAATTCTTCTAAAAGGAATTTAAACTTTGCAATTTAAAATAATGACATTTTTTACATTCCCCCATTAAGAGGGTGATTGAAAAATACAGGATTACTTAGGGATGCATGGCTGAGATATGAGGTATATGAATCAATTGGTAAGAGAAATTAAAAAGACATCAGAAAATCCAAAAAAAAGAAAAAAGAAAATACTGGATGAAAATATAGACTATCAAAGTCTTATGTGTAAAAATTTTAAGTAAAAGAAAAATAAATCTATAACAGGTCCTTGAATCAGGGCCCAATCAAAACGATCTAAGCAATGATGCATTTACCCAGTCAGTAGCCAGGACTACAGAAATGTACCAAACTATGAAAGACAGAAAAGGGACCAGATTATAAAAGCCAAGTTGGAGCCAAGTTGGAGATACTTGGTAGAATGTGGAACAAGGAAGACCTGCCTTTAACACGTTAAAAAGCCACAACCTCAAACCCCAAACACGTTCAAGTCCTCTTTGTCTAGGCTCAAAATTACATCAATCCCACCAGGATTGGTTGGCCTCTTTGACCTTGTGCTCGATTGGCACTATGCAGTTAGCTTTGTGCTTCTTTGGCACTGTGCAATGGCACTTTTGTATATATCTTGTCCTGGAATCAGACAGAATCATTAAGCAAAGTTCCGTAATTTTTAAAAATAATTAGTGGCATCATTTTTATAGTCTCTAGCTTTTTGGGCATATATTGACAGATGTATTTTAAACTTATAGTACTGAAAAATCAAAAAGTTAAAGAAAATCGTAATGCTGGTGACATGTGCTTGAAATATAAAAAAGGAGAGAAAAAAATTTAAAAAACTGAAAAAGTATATTGCACATGCAAGAAAAAATATGATAAAAGTCTTTAAAAATTCAAAAATATAGCTTATAATCATTGACACACTGTGTCAGCTAAGAAAATATAGAATACAAGGCTTTCTCACCAAAAATGAGATCCATTTCTTCTTCATATCTGGCCATGATCCACTGTAAGTATGAGCAAATGAATTGAACAAGGTAACATTTTTCATTTTTAAAGAACAGTAGTACAAATATGTAGTTATCAATATCCCCAAAATTCTCAATAGCCCAATTAATTACAATAGCAAACAAACACACAATCATTTTTACACGAGTTGCTGTATGGCATTTAAAAGCCTATGAATTGATGGATATTTATCACAATTTTTACAAATGTAGCAATCTTTCAACCTTGGTGAATAAACATATTTTTAAACCAAGTAAAACTCATTTTGGGTTTAGAACATCATGAAAAAAATATCATTCTGACAGAAGTAAAGTAGTGAGCTGAAGAGTATAAATGAGAGGTGCTGCTTTTTTGGAGGCTTTTTAGGGGTACAAATGCCCTGAGATTAACTGCCCCAACTTCCATTCACATTTAGAAATGCGGGAAGGTTGGGGCTTATAAAATGTATTTTACTTCAGCTACTAGAATAGGCCTTACACCTCTTGTTAGGGGCAGGCAAAAATGATCAGAGATTGTTAAAAAAAATTCCAAAAATCATATTAAAAAAACCCTTAAAATCAGTTGAGATATTTAGCACATTAAATTTTCCAAAGGTTGTTATAGCAATTGTAACCAGTTCTGATGAAGTCCATCTATCCTCTATGTGACAATTTACAAAGTCAAAATAGGCTGTTTTTTTCCTATATGGGCTTAATTACAATGATATTTGTTCAATATAGTTATGGGGGAAAGCAACAGAATATAACAGTTAAACTCAGTACATTAAAATGATTCAGTGTAACAGAATAATATTGAATGCAGTAATATATGAATTTAAAATCACAAAGTTAAACGTTAAACAAAGCAAACAGTAAAATGCAATAGAATACAGAGACTTTTTATAAACCACTGGAGTCTTAAAATATATAACCTCCAGTCTTTTTAAAGTTCCTTGGGTTGTTATCCATTTAGATATCTATTGTCAGAAGGCAAATTGATAAGGGGTAAGCAATGAGGTCCAAGCAATCTACTCAGGGCCACACGGTGTGTCAGGCCAGATTTCAACCACAGACCTCCCGATCTCTGGGCCTGGCTCTCAGTCCACTGAGACACCCAGCCGCCTCCCCAAAGTTAGCTAAAAGGTTGTACAGAGCTGAATATCCTCCCTGATACACAGGTGAAGTCAATAAGAGGATCAATGCAATTAAAAGATATTCTTGTAAAATAGCCATACTTTTAAGTTCCTGTTCGTAAGTCTCTTTCTTCTCCTCTCCCTTTTCTCTCTCCCCTCCTATGATCTGCCCACGTGGTCAATACCCCCGTCCACATGGAGGCTTAGCCTAAGGGAAAATTACCCCATTTGTTACCAGCTGGTTTTTGATCCTGAAGAAACTGGGTCTGCTACCAGCAGCCTGGGTGATGAGCTGGCTGGGGTCAGGTGCATGGGTCTGGGGCGCAGAAACAGGCAGGCAGCGGCCAGCAGATGGCTGCAGGCAGGAACACAGGCAGGCAGGGCTGGGAGAGTGGGCACCAGGTGAGAATGGAGAGAACACCGGGGTGGGCAGGGCCGGGACAGGAACTCAGACAAGCAAGGCCGGGAGTCGGATTGGGCAGCCAGGGTGGGCAGGTGAGCTGCAATCTGGGTCAAACAGCAAACCGGTCTGGAGCGGGTGGCTACAGGCAGGAGCTGATCAAGATGGTTTTCTAAAACAAAGCTTCTTGGAGAAACGTGGCTTAACTCAGTGGATTGAGAGCCAGGCCTAGAGATGGGAGGTCCTAGGTTCAAATCTGGTCTCAGACACTTCCTAGCTGTGTGACCCTGGGAAAGTCACTTGACCCCCATTGCCTAGCCCTTACCACTCTTCTGCCTTGTAGCCAATACACAGTATTGACTCCAAGATGGAAGGTAAGGGTTTAAAAAAAAAAATTCTAGGCTAAAAAATTTGAGAAGTTCTCATCCAATCTAGTGGTCGCCATAATGATTAAAATTTTGGGAAACTGAGGCAGGTAGAAATTAGTTTTTCTCTGCAAGGAGTATTATATTTTTAGAGGTTTATTGAAGATTAAAATATAAAGAAAATTCAAGTAAGAGAGGCATGTGTCTAGGCCCAAAGAGCCTATTCACAACCACTCACATCTTGCCTGCTAGGTGGAGAGCCACATCTGCTCCCAAGCAGTCGTAGGAAAGAGGGAAGAGCCTTTTTACAACCAGATTAAATACCCCATCTTGCTCTTGGCCCAGGTGAGGTTACAAGGCATTCTGGGGAAGTGGAGCAAGGACTTCTGGGGATTGAAGTCCTGGATTCAACTCTCCATTTTTACACTAGGTACTTTCATTTACTTCCTAAATCCTTAGGGACTCATTCAAGTAACTTTCAGCAATAATCTTTCCCTAGTATATTTTCAACCAAAAAAAGGGAGGGGCATCAAGTGAAGAGGGCATCTATTTTGAAAGGTAACTTTCAGCAGCAAGAGTTCCACACTGGTGAAATCTGACTTTCACTGCTGCAAGTGAAATTGAAATGACATAATATATAATAGATAGCATTTATATGGCACTTTAAGGTTTAACAAAGGGCTTTACAAACAACATCTCATTTTATTCCCACAACAACCCTGGGAGATACATGCTTTTATTATCCCCATTCTATGGATGAGGAAACTGAGGAAGATATTGGCTAAGTGACTTGCTGAGGGTCACATAGCTAGGAAGTGTCTGAAGTTGGATTTAAACTTGTGTCTTCCAGAGCTCTATGCAATATGCCAATTGGCTATCTAATGTATTTTGCTTAGAAACTTGGTGAGTCCTCTCTCCTAGTTTTGCTACAAGGGACCATCTCTGGGCTCACTTTTACTTGTTGCAACATCTTAAAAACCTGATTGTAACACACCCATAGTTGAAATGAAGGGTAGGAAAAGAATCCACACCTACCTGAACAGATTTGTAAGTTTTAAAAAAGGTTTGAGATTTGGTTTTTCAATTCTTCAATTTCACCTACATATATGTTTCCCAATTCTTTAACTAATACTTCTTGCTAAATAAAAATGAATTATTTTGCACAGAGCAAAAAGAGCCAAACAGCTTTTGTTACAGTCTCTTTTTGATTTATTGAGAATACCAACCAAAGGTAACCATTTTTCCTTTATTTTTATTACACAGTTCAATGGAGATGACTGGCATTCTTATAAAAGTTTGCAAGAGTCTTGCTAGGAAGAAAATATTGAACTTTTTTTTTTGCATATGTAAAGGAAAGGGGACTGCAGCTATGAAAGACAGAATTTAATGAAGAAACCTGAATGCCAAACTGTTATGTTCTTTCCACATGAACATAAAATGCAGGATAATAAACATGATACCTGGTACATATAGTCTTTCATCTGAAGATCTGAGTCCTTACTATAGCTCTATCTGTAGTAATCAGCACTATTAATCCCATTTAGATGTTTTTCTTCTCATATATCTGGCTCCCCCACTGTCAATAACTTCATAAAGGTCCTTTTTATTTTCTTGAGTTGCATGTAGGTAACCAATGTAAGCCACGCAAAGTGTAAGTGTTATCATTCCAAAAACCATAACAGGTTTGTTCTGTCAAGGGAAAAAAAAAAGTATAACCTCATTAAGAATATTCATTTTCAGTGCTTTAGATATCTTGTACCACTCCTTTTGGCATGCGCAGTCATTATTATCAAGCTTATACAGCATTATAGCAATCTTTGTATCATTAACAATGATAATTTTTCAAAGATTATCTAGGGGTGGATATTCATTTTAGGGATGACTCAGGACCCTTGCAGTTGCTTTTTTCTTCTGTTGCCTGTTCCTTGGGTGCTTTGTCACTTGTTAAGGCCTCCACCACCAGTATTGGGCAGAGAGAAGCATGAGAGACTTCTGTCCTGGAATGGATGCTATAGTAGGAGTCAGAAGACCTCAGCTCCCTCCATGGGAAGCCTCCCTGGGTTTGTTTATAGCTTCCTCCTAGGTAAAATGAGAGGATTGCACTACAGGATCCCTGCAGTTCTTTTCTAGCTCTGAAACTCTATGAGAAAGAATTTAAATGCATAGGTTTTAATGGAAGTGGAGGTGAGGAATTGAGGGGCTGTGATTACATTAAGTGTCTGGGGATGTAACTCTACCCACAGTATATCTCTTCCCCTTTAATTAAAAAAAAAATTGAGAATTGGTCGTCCTTGCAAAGTGTCTTTATTTGTTAGGCATCTATTATGTACAAGGCAGTATAATGTAGTGTATAAAGAGCTGGGCTTAGAGTGAGGAAGATTAGATTCAAGTCTTCCTTCTAACACATATTAGTTGTGTGATCCTAGGCAAGTCATTTAAATCTCTTATTGGTCTTAGGCAACTCTTTAAAAATCTAAATTGCAGAGCAGGTACCAGCAGTACTAGAGAAAACTTCCTCATTAGCAGTTTGCTATATTAATGAAGACTCTAAGCTAGTTCAATAACATTCTCTGACCTCATGGAGCTTCTGGTCTAATGAGGGGATATGGCACATGCAAAAATAACTATAAAGGGGGCAGCAAAGTGGCTCAGAGAATTGAGAGCCAGGCCCAGAGACGAGAGGTCCTGGTTTCAAATCTAGCCTCAGACACTTCCTAGCTGTGTGAACCTGGGCAAGTCACTCAACCCTCATTGCCAAGCCCTTACTGCTCTGCCTTAGAATCAATACAAATAGATTCTAAGGCAGAAGGTAAAGGTTTTTAAAAAAGAACTATAAAGTGAAAGTTATTAATGTGGGATAAGGGAGGGAGATTTTTTAACTTAAGTTTTTTTTATCTGAAGACTCCATTGTCCACAACTAAAGAATCTTCACAATACCTAGCATTGAATACAGTGCCATACACATAGCATATACTTCACAGATATCTGCTGAATTTTAAATATTAAATTATTGGGGTAACTTCATTTTACAGCTGAGGAAATAATGGAAGTATTGAGAGGTTTAACAAAGGGTCTTAGGATCTTACAAGTTCTAGAGACCAGAGAGTTGCCCAAGACTCCAAAGCTTCTTCTTGGCCTGTATATTATGGACTCTCAAGCCTTGAACCCCTTTAGCATTTTTATATTGGGCAAAAAACTCCTCCTATTACATCAGTGCATTTAGCATTATTAAGAGGTAATGGATAAATTGAAAGAACTCCGGTATCTAGTCCATTAATCTAGCTATATTTGCCACACTATGAATTTAAAACTTCAAATTTCATTAACACAATGAAAAAAACATTTTCCCTAAAATGCTTTCCCTTTGAAACAGATGTTAAAAGGCAAACAACAAACTCTCAAGAATTTAAATTTGTTATTCTTGATTTTCTAAAAGCATTTCCCACATATAATGGAAAATATATTAGTTCAGAATGATTTTATACACTACCTATACTTAGGGACTAGACTGTAAGGTTTGACCTAATTGACTTCCAAGTATGTTATATTGGAGCCTGAATAACCAAAACACTAACCAGAGTTCAATATTTTTAAAAATGGTTATTGTTTTTACTAGAGCAATGTAAGCTGTCTCACAGTAGATTTTAATTTCTATTTTAAAATAGATAACTTTCATCAAATCAGCTCCTTCCTTTTTTAGTCATTGTGTTATGTACTTGGATTTAGAACAACCTAGATGTTTACTAGCTATATGACTATGGAGCAGTCACTTAACTCTTCTTTCTGAACTTCTATTTCCTAATCATAAAAATCATGATAATATTGGAATTATCTACTTTTCATCATGTAGTTAGGAAGTTTATAAAGTTAATAAACTGCACATTTCTATATAACTGGAATGAGGAAGGACTCAAATCATACCTCAGGTACTTAGTCATTTAATCTCTTAGCCTCAGTTTGCTTATCTTTAAAGTGGACATAATAAAATAGCACTTAACTAACAAAGTGGTGACCATCAAATATGTTGACATATGTAAAGCTTTCTGACAAATATAAAGAATTATATAAATGCTAGCGATTACTTTTAAAAAATAATATATATGTGAACTAAAATTGAGGCATGAGAATGCTTTAAGAATCACAGAATAGTAAAGTGGGAAATTATTTCATAGATCTTCTAGTCCAACCTAAAGTAGGAATTTCTTCTACTTCTTCATGACATATGGTCATCCAGCACCCCCACTTGAAGAGTGCTAGAGACAAGGGATTTAGTGCTCACCAAAGCAACCTATTCCATTTCCTTTGTACTGTTCTTATTATTAGAAACTTTTCCTTACATTAACCTGAAATCTCATTAACTCCCTTCCTGATGGCCCTTATTCTATCTTCTGGTCTCAGGATCTTATGATCACTGAAACAAGTAGGCTTGAACTCCAGGAAGAGAGTGGAAGGGAGATAAAAAATGCAATGATCTAAGTTTCTTTTAAATCTATACAGGTATATTAAGTAATATAAGTAGGGCAAAGTAAGGACAATTTTTCCTAAGGGATGAGATCTTATTTGGTTAACACTCTACTTGCTAGTATTAACTTGGGAATTTCAGGAGGCATTATTAGGTTATTATTTACAACATGAGAAAATTACTAGTGAAGGATTCACAAATTGTCTATTTTCCCTCTCATTCCAAAGTTCTAAGTCACAGCAATTTTTTTAAGTGATAGAAATGACAGGGAAAACAATTTTGTTTTTTTTTAAAAGATTACAAATTAAATATAATTTTCTATTATGATCCCCAAGATTGGTAAATATACTTACTTCATATAAATAATGAAAATTAAAGAATTTTCTTCCATTGGAACCCATTATTTATATACCCAAAGTCTTAACCAACATTAAATCACAATGAAAAATCAAATGACGTGGGGAAATGCAATGACTTCCTATTTCCTGAGGTTATGTTAGAATAAAAACATATACTTTTGGGGGAAGCTGGGTAGCTCAGTGGATTGAGAGCCAGTCCTAGAGATGGGAGGTCCTAGGTTCAAACCTGGCCTCAGCCATTTCCCAGCTGTGTGACCCTGGGCAAGTCACTTGACCTCCATTGCCTAGCCCTTACCACTCTTCTGCCTTGGAGCCAATACACAGTATTGACTCCAAGATGGAAGGTAAGGGTTTAAAAAAAATAAAAAATAAAAAAACATATACTTTTAATTGCTTTTGTATATATTTCTTACAGGTTTAATGAAAAGCTCTGGATTCACGGCTCGAAATAAGGTGGTTGTGCGGGTCCCCCTGAGTCCTGGGATTCGAGAGTCTTTCTCTTTGAGTGGTTCATTTTTAAAGGTTGGGGGCTCAGGTGCTGAAGACATCTTGATTAAAGATGATTTATTACCTAAAGACAAAATAAAAGACTTTTTCTTCATAACTGTTTCCTTGTTTAACTGTCCTTTGAAATAATTTTATTACAAAGACTTTTACTTTTAATTCTTTATTCTGGTATAGTCTTAGTTTCAATTATTCTTAATTCACACACCGTATGTACAGTATATGATGCTATATTTTTAAAATCAGTTTTTAATTATTTTATTATTCTCCACAAACAACAGATATCTGGAGAAGTAACTGCACTGTTACTTAACTGTTATAAAGTCAAGGCCCAATAACTTGAGTCACATTTACTCTTGTTATACCTTAGGCATGCTAACAGCATATAAAAGTTAATGTATTAAGTGCCATCCATCTTCTTCCATTCATCTTTCAAGTTTCTCAAACCCATTCCCATACCCACACTCCCTGAGCAAACAGAATATTTCTTTAACGTCTACTCTCAAGCTCACTGGTCCCTAATAGAATCCACTGTGCTTTCCTGTTTGCAGGACTCAAGTTAATTGCTTCTCTTTTCTCCCCAATCTACAACCTAGGAACTACTGCCATTGTGCTTTCTAGATGGGCATGATCTATCTTTCCATTCAATTTAACCACTGGGTTCCTCCTAGTCTTTCTTCATTTCCAAGTTTCCTCTCACTCTCTTTCTGCTCCTGCACGTCTTTCAATTTTCTCCCACTTACAACTGCGTGTCTTGCTTCTTTTAACATCATTGTCAACCTTTGGAAAGCTTTGTTTTCCCTTCTGGAATTATTAGGCCAAGGCTGACTTGCCATTCCTGCCATCTAGTGGCCAAAAAAGCTCTTTACATGCTCTGAAAACTTCTAGGGGGTGGTTTTTAAGCTGAAATTTCATTTTGTTGTACAGAAAAATTATGAAATTAAGACTTAAAGAGTCATTTTTATATTCTGACAGATTTCTTATTAAGTCTGATTACAATAAACACTCTTTATTAATCCAGTCGTTTTTACAGACTCCACAGACAACAATTCCACATTTTATTTAATATAGAGCAAATCCATCCACATTTTTTAAAAACTAGCTTGTGTTACACTGGTCACTAAATATTTTTCGATGCCACTTAATTGTGAGAATATTTCATCAGAAACATCTGTTCGAGTAGAAAAATAACATCTTAGGCTTTCAACACTTGCTATGGCTTCTGAAAGAGTCACAGGTGGTCGGGCATCCATTTCTTCAGCCCTATCATGTTCATCATCACTTTGGGGTTCCATTTTAACATTAGTAAGCACACTTTCAATAATTTCTATGTCCTTTGTCTCTTGAGAAACAATTAGATTGTTATCTGCAGCAACAAAATCTTCAAAATCAAATTGTTCTGGGACACAAGGGGCAGTAGCTATTGAGTGCCATATTTTTTCAAATACTTCATTTGGCTTGGGATCTTCTTCCAAGTCCATACCAGGTGATTCCATTGGGATCATACCAGTTTTCTGCCAGGATTTCACTACTGTAGAGGGCTCTATAGACCACCAGGCTTCAGCAATCTTGTCAATGGCTTGTTCCATATTCATTTTTCTCTTGGTAATCCAGATCGAGAAAAAGTTATTTCAGTAGTTGGCTTCTGTAGTGAGCTTTCATTGTGTGTACTATGCCCCAATCCAAAGGTTGCAAAATGGCTATGCAGTTCATTGGTAGAAACTCAATTCAGACATGTTCTAAGGGTGGAATTGTGTGGTGGGCAGAGCAATTGTCAATTAACATGAGAATATTGCGTTTCGCTCCTTTCATCCTCACATCAACTTATATCAGCCACTCATTAAATAAATCTTGTGTCATTCGAGCATGTGTATTGGCTTGGTAGTCACACAGGAGCAAATGGACATTCCTAAAGCAACGTGGCTTAGCTGACTTGCCAATGATAAGAGGTTTCATCTTTTCAGTCCATGAAGCATTGCAACAGAATAGAGCTGTCAATCTTTGTTTGCCTCCTTTACAAATATTACTTTTGGATGAGAGTATATGATGAGGCAACAACTGATAAAGCATACCTGTTTCATCAGCATTAAAAATATCAAGGCTGTAGTCAGCAATTGGCTTTTTAATTTCTCCTGCATGTAAATCTTTTCCACAGGAGCGATATTCTCTTCATTACAGACTACTTTTGATACAATTCCATACCATGCACGAAATCTGTTCAGCCAGCCTACACTTGCTTGAAACTCATCATGACCCAGAAGGCTAGCAAAGTCCAGGGCCTTTTGCTAAACAAGTGGGCCACTGATGGAGGCCATTCCTTGCTCAGATATCTTGATACGTGCAAACACTGCTGAGTGCTACATTTTTATACAAATACATTTTACATTACATAGAAAGTGCTACATTTTTAGGCTGTAAGAACACTTTCAAGATTAATCGAGCAAGCAATAATAATTTATTAAGCACCTTCTGTGAAGAGATCTGCCAAATTAGAAAGGCTATATAATGTCTGCAAAGGTAAAAGGAGAAGTACTCACCCTAACAAAATTAAAGTTTCTTGAAATACTGAAATATCCCATGTATAAGCACCAGATGTCACAAAGGCATTTCTCATCTCTTGTTTAGTTTGTTTCAATCATGTCTCTTTGTGACTCCATTTGGGGTTTTCTTGAAAGATACTGGAGTGATTTGTCATTTCCTTCTACAGCTCATTTAACAGTTGGGGAAACTGAGGCAAACAGGGGTTAAGTGCCTTGCCCAGGGTCACAAAAATAGTAAGTGTCTGAAGCCAGATAAACTCATTTCATGTCTGGCATTCTAGCCACTGTGCCACCTAGCTGCCCCTTTCTGAGCTCTGCTGATTCTAATTATTTTGAAACTCATTGACCCTCAACTAGACTTTTACAACTATCTCCAAATTTATTTCCCTTCTTCAAGTCTCTCCCCTCTCAGTCATCCAGATAGATACCAAAGTGAAGTTCCTCAAACACAGGCCTATGTCACTATCCCACTCAGTAAACTCCCTATTGCCTCTACAATAAAATATGAACTCCTCCCTTTATTGTTTAAAATCCTTCTCAACCTGGTCCTAACTTACCTTTCCAGCCCTGCTATACATTATTCCACTTTCCACCCATTATGATTCAACAAGCATTCTCTTTTGTTTGACATATATAGCACTCTACACTCATGGTGGTAAACCAACAGCACATATGCCAAAGATGGCACACAGCCTCTCTGTGGGCACACACATACACTGTCACCCCCAGAGTTAGTTACTAAAAAAGGTAGTGGGACTTCAGTGGAGCTGCTTCTTTCCCCCTCTCCACCTCCCTCCGCTGAATGGGGTAAAGGAGGGAGGCACTGGGGGTGGGGGGAGGCAGCACATAGCCTGGGGTAGGGCATGGCACATGGTCTCTAAAAGGTTCACCATCACTGTTCTACACTCTTGCACTATCTGACATGATTTTAATGTAATTCTTCCTCAGCTCTTCTTCCCAGAATCTCTCTTCTTTGATGATTTGGTTCAAACACCATCAGATAGATGAAATGTTTCTTGCCATTTTGCCACACATCTACATATTCACTAGTTAACTCTCCCACTGAATGTAAATGGCCTTGAGGCTAAAGACTATTTCAATCTTTGTATTTGTACCCCTGAGTACCTAGCATAGTGCCTTACCCAAAGTAGATGCTTAATAAATGCTTGACTGATGATGAACAGTGGGCACTAAACAAAAGCTTGTTTTATAGTGAACAACTACCAAAAGCAAAAAAGATTTTTTTCATTCACTCATCTGTTAACAATTTATTTAATTTCTACTGTGTATATATATCTCTTGGGACCTTAATATATACATATAAACATATATTTCTATGTATATAATAAGTAGTAGGAATCAGGAAAGAGACTCAGAACAAATATTATTGTCAAATATGGCCTCTGGGCATCATAGAAAAGCTAGTTCTGGATAGAGCCATAGGCCTGGAGTTGGAAGGACCTATGTTCAAATTTGACCTCATACTTCTTAGGTGTGTGACTCTGGGCAAGTCACTTAACCCACCATTGCCTAGCCCTTGTTGTTCTTCTGTCTTAGATTTCATACTAAGAAGGTAAGGGTTAAAAAAAAAAGGTATCTCTGATCTTTCAAAGGTAATGAAAACAACTTTTTATTATTATTATTTATTTATTTATTTATTTATTTATTTAAACACTTTCCTTCCATCTTGGAATCAATACTATATATTGGTTCCAAGGCAGAAGAGTGGTAAGATCTAGGCAATGGGGGTTAAGTGACTTGCCCAGGGTCACACAGCTGGGAAGTGTCTGAGGTCAGACTTGAACCTAGGACCTCCCATCTCTAGGCCTGGCTCTCAATCCACTGAGTTACCCCGCTGCCCCCAAGACAGCTTTTGAGTAAGAACAATCATATATCCTTAGGATTCTAAAACATTAATCAGTCCTAAAAGACTCCTTAGAGACCATCTAGTATGAGATGAGGTGAGACAGTTCATTGAAATGACTTGCTCTGAGTCACTGACAGAGACAAGCCAAGAGTACCAGGCTTTTTTTTCTGTCTACACACCACTTCAAGGTTTTCAAAATTCCACAAAAAATAAAAAGCAGATTTTTTTTCTTTTAAGTACTTAAGGCTTTTCTAAACAGCTAAGGAGAGTACAAGAATTTCAAGGACTAATGGCTAGTAGTATTTCACTGTGAAATTTATTCACTTATTCAAGTAATTAAGATGTGAATTTTATAAACAATTTATCTGATTGACCTACTCACTTCAGATATTTCTCAACTTTTGCCTTTTCCTTCTCCTCTTCTTTTGCCATTTTCTTCTTTTCCTACTCCATTAACTGACAATAATATTGATATATGTGTAAAAATGAGGTTTTTTTTTTGTTAAATCCTCTTCTAGTGCCTTTGCATGGTGTGAAGACCATCCTGGATTCTGAATAGCAATCTACAGTAATAGATCACAGGCTCTGACAAGAATTCTACAAATCTAGAAATAGATAGGAGACATGGAATATCAGCAGAAGACTGGTTAAGATGTGAAGATTTGGGGGCACTGAAAATTATGAAGACTATCTTTTAAGGTGTGACAGGCCTACTATCTGTTTTGATGAAAGAAGTATAAAAACCAAAGAATTTCAGGTTGTTCTGAAGTTCTGAAGTATTTGTTGAAAGGAGCTAAATATTCTCTTTTCCTAATTTTAAAAGCCGATAAGTGAAATACACAATTTATATTTTCCTTAAAAACAGCAATAACTCTACTAAATTGCTTTTTATTTGCTGTGCCCATTTATTGACAGCTTATCTCTGAGTCCCTTAGGATTCTACTGAAAAAAAATGTTTCCCACTCCTGCATTTTTAGGGGGGGGGGTTCTCCATTTTCACATCTGCCCTCTAATGGAACAACAAAAAAAAGCCAGTTAAGGAATATGGAGAAACACCAAGGGTCTTAGATAATACATGTGTGAATAAACTGGAACTGGTTGTACTGGGAACTTTGTTTTCATAGTTTAAGATCTCCTCTCTCCTTACAGAACCACACCACAATATTAAAGTTAATATTGACTGAATATTTGGCTGATGACATTAAAAATCATTTTGACATAAAATTGGCAGAAGTGTAAAGATATGTAGGAAAAGTAGGTCAATATAGTAAGACTCTAGGTAGCATTTTTTGAGAAAACATTCTATATATAAACATCTTAAGGAAAGACAAATCAATATGGACGTAAAAATAATGGCAATGAAATTTCAATAAAAGTGCAATATTTTAGAATTTTAGTTTCCCTTTCTTTCTATGCTACAACAACTTTATAATTTTTTTAACAAAAATACTTGAAAGTCTAGAATTTTTGAAAAATACCTTAGAAGATAATTATTATTAGCTCATATGTTTATGAGCTGTTAAAAGTTCAAGAGTGGTAAAATAGAATACAGGGTGGATCCCAGAATCAAGAAGACATGATTCAAAATATTCTTCTGACATATACTAGCTATGGAACCCTAGACAAGTCACTTAAGCTTTAACTCTGAGAGGCAATTCTCTTAGACCATTAATTAAGAGATTGTAGCATAATTGCATAGGTGGAAGCAATTTTTTCACCTGGAGATCAAATCATAGGACCAGAAAAGTATCATAGAACCAATCACAAATCTAAAGCTGGAAGGGGCTGGCCTTAAAAGTCATAGAGGCAAGGCACTTTAAAAGTCATCTAGTTTGACCTCTTCATTTTATAAATGAAGGCCCAGAGAGATTAAGTTATTTTCCTCAAAGTCACAAAGACTATTTGGCAGAACTATGATTCAAAATTTAATTTCTGTGTTTTTTCCACAGTTCATGTCCTTAATTGAAATTGTCAACACATCCAATCCTTTTTCAGATGATACATTATTTTTTTAATATTAACAGAAAACTATCTTCTTTTTATTTACCTTACTACATCTAAAGAAATAATGCTCCTTTTGAAATGATTAATGAATAACAATGACTATTATAGGAAACCTGATGACAGAAGATTAATACCTTCAATTTATCTTCAATATTCTATTTTACAATGTGCAGGGATTCAGAGACAACCATTAGTAAAGTTTATTATTGGGCTGACATTATAAAAGAGACAATTCTTAATGGAAGGAAGCATCCAACAGGAAAAGAATCATACATTAATGCAGCATGGAAAAATACAGCTTCTGGGCTTTAATGCTACAAAATTACACAAATCACATCTTTTGTGATAAGTTTTCAAGACTGTCCTCACTTGAGAGGGGAAGATTGATACATCTAGCCTCCAAAATCTCTCATACAGCTTAGAGTAGTTATGTGGTTAGTAAACAGATGGTCATACTCCATTATGTTATGCACTGCTAGTAGGCAAGCCTTTAGCAGTGGGTTGTGTACTTTTCTGAGCCTTTCAAGGCTATTCCAATGTGAGAGCACCAGGGTGAGCGAGTCAGGCATTCCTAGAATCTGGATGTGAAGGGAAATGGTATCCATATGTAAGGGAGTTTTAGAAAAGTTAAAATTTGATGTCCAAGGGTAATATGTGTCATCAGATGTGGGGAGAGGAAAAAGGGGGCTGAATTGGTTAAAGGTAAGGAAGGTGCCTAAGATATGTGTGTTTATGTGTTAGTAACAATATAACAAAATAACATATACAGTAGAGCTAGAGACCTTAAGGATCATCAGATTTGGGAACAGAGAAACAAAAAAGCTGTAGGTGTACAGGATGGCTACTAACCAGAAGACAGAGGACAGTGGAACGAGGAGAGCATAGGAAAAAAAAAGGATGATTGAAGAAAGTAGGAGGAGAGTAGAAAAGGATGAAAGAGAAGAGGAAGAGGAAACCAGAGGCCCAAGAATTGGAAGAAGAGGATAAAGGAGAAAAAGAATTATATAAGGGATAAAGTAGAGGAGAAAGGAAAAAGGAAGATGATATTAAATGGAAAAGAGAAGTGAGAGACTGGAGGAAGGAGGAGGAGACAAAGGAAGAGTTGAAGGAGGATTTTGGAGGGGACAAGGGATTAAGAAGGAGGGGAAAAGAAGGAAGATAGTGGAAAGGAGGAATATATGGAGGAAAGACGAGGAACAATAAACAATAAAACGGAGGAAGGTGAATGGAAGAAGGTGGTAGAGGAAGAGGAAAATGGAGGGAGGAGAGTAGAAGGAGAAAGAGGGACACGATGACAGACAGGAATGGAAAGAATAGAAAAGGGAAGAAAGATAAGGAAGCCTTGTGGAGGAGGGAAGAGAAGAGAAAATGGAGAAAGATGAAGAGCAGGGGGAAAGTGGGTACAGAGAAGAGAAGGAATTGTGGAAGGAAGATGATAGAGGGAGGAGAGTAGAGGTGGGGTGGAAGAACCTGAATCATGGAAGGGGAGTGGGATTGTAAGGGAGGAGGAAAAGCGATCTGGAAGAAGAGAAGGAAAGGAGGAAGAAAGAAGGAAGAAATGGAAAGAGAAAGAAAGGGAGGAGAAAAAAGAGAAGGGAGGAAGGAGAAGGGAGTAAAGAGAAGAAAAAGGGTAGAAGGAAAGAAAGGAAGGAGGGGTAGGAAGAGGAGGGGAAAAGGTAAAGGAAGAGGGAGAGGAGACAAGGGAAGGGGGAGAGAGGGGAGGGCAAGAGGGAGGAGCTGGGTGCGGGTCTCGACATTTGCATGCCTGGGGGTGAATATGGGGGCGCTACCGATCCCCAGTCCGGGCCAGGCTGCCTGACCCTCATACCCCGAAGGGTTTCCTCGCTGGCGCCACCGTCCTCTGGCCGCCTCGCTCACCTTCTGCTGGGGCCTGCGCTTCTCAGGTTCCTGTCCTTCCAGGCTCCTGCAGTTGCCGCCGAGAAAGAGAAAGCAGCGCCGCGGCCTCCTTCAGCCCGGAGCACAGCCACCGCCAGCGACCTCTGCCGTCCGGGAGGCCGCAGTGGTTTGGGCGTGAGACAGCGGGACTGAGCGGGGAAGGGCGGGGCGGGCCCCATTAGACTCGAGACGGTAAAGGGCGCCACCTCTAGCTTCCCTCATACCTTCACTGAGTCTAGTAATTACCTCCTCAGGAGTTCCCCTATAACAGTTAAATCACTGGTTCAAGCCAAATTTTTAAAAAATAAATTAGGATAATTCTATTTTATACCTAAAAATAAAATTTAATTTAAAAAATAAAATTTAAATTAAAAATAATAATAAAAAGAATGCCAGGTACCGTTCTAGGCTTGGGTGCTAGGCTAAAAAGATGAAGGTTGTCTGGGAGTGGGTAAATAATCGGCACAAAAATAAATGCAAAATAACAAGGGAGAATTAGGAAAATGAGGAAGAAGACACCTTATAATTGAACCTTGAGGGAGGAAACAAGAGACTAGAGGCAGAAAGGAAAAGGCAGAAGGATTCAAATATGAGGAAACTCAGCAGCTATCTTGTTTAAGTGGAACTTTAAAGAAATGAAAAGGAATAATGTAAAATCAGACTGCAAAGTTTTTGCTCCTCTGATGAAAATCGTGTATTAACGAGAATGTGGTGTTGGACTTGTGGATAAGAGTTTTGCTCAAATAATGAATTTATATCATATTGCATTTTTTACATTTATTAATGCATATATTTATTTTATGTAACACATTGCTCTTTGAGGGGTGCAAACAAGTTTGACAGAATATGCTTTGTTGTATTTAGACCCGGAGTGAAAAGAACACCAGCTCTGGAGAAGCTGGGCTGCAAATCTGGCCCCTAAAGTCTAACCTGTGAATCAATTAACCTCCCTAAGCCGGTGTTTCTTTAACTGTAAAATGAGAGGGTGGCTTAGATCAGAGATTTTTGACTTGTGTGTCGTGGACCCTTTTGTCAGTCTGGAAACCTACGAACCCCCTTCTCAGAATAATATTTTTAAACATACAAATTAAAATACATGGCATTACAAAGGAAACCAATTATATTAAAAGTTGGCAGTTTTTTAATTGACCAAGTTCATGGACCAACAGGTTAAGAATGCCTGGACTAGATGGCCTCGGAGGTACCCGTCCAAGTCTATGATCTCTTAGTAATTTCTGAAAAATTTCTGAAGAAATTCCACCATCATAGATAGGCAGTTTGGAACTTAGTCTTAAAAAAAAAAATCCTTACCTTCTGTCTTAGAATCAGTATTTTGTAATGGTTCCAGGGCAGAAGATCAGTAAGGGCTGGGCAAGTGGGGTTAAGTGACTTGTCCAGTGTCACACAGCTAGGAAGTCTCTCAAACCCAGTTCAAACCCAGGTCTGGTTCTCTATCCAGAGAGATCTCTGGATCTATTTGCCCCTCTACAACGTAGACATATTAAAAGATGTTTTGACTCTGACCCATTGATGTTTAGGGAAGCCTCATTCAGTCTTCACCTTAATTTCCCCTGAGATTTGGCAATGCAAAGTATCTCATACTTGGGAAGGAATTGAGTTACAAGGACCCAACCTCTTTTGCTGATGGGAATCTATCAGAATTGACTATCTCATTACAAAAGTTTTATTATAAAAAGCTGACCCACCCTGAAATCCCAGCTGGTCTCTAGCCATCAATCCAATGTGTTTCTACTTGGACAATAAATTCTTTTTAATTTCTTTGTCCTGAGTGTTGTCTCCTCAACTAGTGTAAAAGCCCAAAAGGAAAGAATTTCTCTTTCAAGGGTCTCAAGAAGTTGTTTAGTACTTTAGTTCAATGACAAATGACTTTTGTTGGCACAGCTAGTATGTGTTAAATAGGCAAGACAAAAACAGATCTTCCTGACTGTCAAAGCTGCCCCTTCATTCACTATATTGATAGCTATAGAGATAGTAATTTTCAAAAAATGGTAAATAGGGGAGCACCTGGGTAGCTCAGTGGATTAGAGATGGGAGGTCCTAGGTTAAAGTCTGCCCTCAGACACTTCCTAGCTGTGTGACCCTGGGCAAGTCACTTAACCTGCATTGCCTAGTCCTTACCATTCTTCTGCCTTGGAACCAACACACAGTATTAATTCTAAGGCAGAAGGTAAAGCTTTTTTCTTTTCTTTTTATAAATAGCATTAGAACAGTCTAACAGGTTGCCACATTTTTTTTTCTTTACAGATTTGGATACTGACTTATATGAATGTTGGCAGATCTAATCTGAAACTTTGTAGAGTTTCAAAACTACAATGTTTTTATTGGCTTTATTTTGAGGTTTCATTGATCTCTGGCATCATTACACATTCTGAATTCAAATAAAGAAGTCATACGTGAATACAGAAACTATGAATTTCAATCACTGCAATAACACAAAAATATGTGGATTAGAAAAATAGATGGTTATAAATAAACCAAAATGTCAGGCTTACAATTTCTTCTTGCCCTGTAGAATTATCTGAACAACCAGAAAAGATAAAATATATATATATATATATATATACTATGTCTATGTAGAGTAATTTTTGTTAAAGTGACAAACACAAAATTAGTCACCTAAAAGATAAATGAACATAAATGTATGCAAAAAAAAGACAAAAATGCAGGAAACTGATCAGATCTATTATAGTTAATAGGGCTATTTAATGGATAAGGATTGAAATTGAGTTGATATGAATAAAATAAAATAACTTGGGAGTTAAGTTGCTTTAAAATTTTTCTTTGAAAAGTGACACTATCCTGTAGTCAGCATTTGCACTTTAATGAATTTCTGTATTTTAGACAGTGCTCTTAATATTTATTAGTTGGTTTGGTATTTCCTTGCAGAGCTTAGCTGTATCAAATTAAATTCTATTCTATAGGAAAATGTTTGACCTTTGAACAAAATGTTCAGTCTGTGAGGATCTGCCAGATGGTCTAGTGATTGGTCTTTTTGTAATATTAATGCATTTAACCAGACAATTGTTTATATTCTTGTTGTGGCCAGGAAGGAATAATTGGTTTATTATATTAAACTTGATATTAAGTTATATTAAGTTTTACAAAAAGATCTGGGTATCACCTTCCTTTATTTCATCAAGAAAAAGTTGTTTGACAAGTTAATTCCAATATGGAGGTAAGGGAGAAGATCCATATGGGTGGGGTAGGTAGCTCACAGGGTCTTCTATCTCAATAGACTGGAGAATCAGCAATTTATAGAATGTTACTTCAAATTTATATTTTCCTTTAAAGTTTACAAAGACCCGTTTGTAGAGCACAGTGAGTGGAAGTAAAAAGAGACTGCATCCACTTTAAGCAGTGTAGGGAATAAAAAGAATTAATTTGTTCTTCTCAGGGTGGATATCCATCCCTAACTCACATTAGGAATGAAAAGTCTATTTAGGATTGCAGAATAAGATCTCAAGGGCATTTCATTATTGCCAAAGGCCCAGTAAATTGGAAGGCTTCTTATCTCATTTCAAGGACAAAAACCATTAAACTGTACTACCTCCTCATACCTTTAGGAGCCAGAGGAGTAATTCCCAGGAACATGGCTACCTCCCCAGAACTTTATCCTTCCCTGGTGGAAGCTCATGATGAGTTCACACTCTGTATCTTGCTATTTTCTGAATGGGTAAACTTTTAGGTCTAAATTAATAAATTTAGCCCCCAGGCTGAGGTATCAGACAGAGGGGAGAGGCAGTCTTGCCTCAGGTCTCTAGAATGTTTGTATCTGTACCCATGCCTTGGCATGTCAACTTGAAATCTGACGACCCCAATTTTGCCCCTATCTCCTGAGAACTCACCCTATGGAAGTCCCAGACACCCATTTCAGAATAATAGACCTTAAAGAACTTGATGATCCCAGCTTAGGTGGGGCTACCAGACCTAATCAAATGTTAAGTACCCTTTTAGTCTTAGAAGTTTGCCCCATTGTATCAGAGATCAGTTCCTAAGAACACCAACACCTGTGAAGGAACCATTATTTTAGGATCCATTGAAAGCAGACCACTCCCTGATATCCCAGCCTCTGGTTATGGCCTCTTTCCCAAGCCTGCTTACAATCTGTTAGTGTATGTTTGATGCTCAGAGTTCCCCAAAAGGTATATAATTATGATACCCATGCTCTGTTGTTCTTGGAAGAATCTTCTAGCACACTGACCCTCCTAGAGATAGTCTCCAGAGCCTGAGGGTTTGGGCTCTGTGTAGTGGGTGATTATGGACCTATCTCTTTCCTGATTAAAACCTGGGTTTTTCTGACTACTTTAGTAGTGTTGACATGGAATCTAAGAGAACCCCAAGTTTAGTTAGCTTGAAAGCAAGAGACTCCAAGTCTGTTCTTGTTTTGGTGAGAATTCACCTTGAAGGGAATCTCAGACTAGCAGTTTCAGACCAAAAATAGATCCTAAATGCTGGGAGCCATCAGGCCACAATGCCTTGACAAAGATGCTCATGGCAGGGAAGAGGTCACTGAGTGCCTCTTTGGCAAAATGGAATTGCCCACTCAGCTCCCTCTATATGATTTCTCTTATCTACATCCCTCACTGATGGAATTGATATGATTCATGTTCTCTCCCTAACCTTAGAAGGAATACTATAAGAGCAAAATACTTGCATTCTATTTCCCCCCAAAAAACACCAAAAATCAGACTCTCATATCCAAATCCAAAAGACCATCATGGGTTAACTTTTACTTAAGTACATAATTCTCAGCAAGCCCAGAATCTCCTCTACTCTCCTACACAGAAACTTATTCTCTTAAAGCCAAAATATAAAATATATAAAGGCCCATACAAAATGTACAAGGACACCAAGCTTCACCATGCCTCAGTGACTCAATTTCACCAACCAGAAACTCCCCTTGGTAAAAACTCCCTGATAACCCTGAGAAATGATCAGCCTAATAGTTAATCTGAATTGTGTTCTCGGTACCTCTCTGATCTTTCAATACCAATGTTACGATTGTTGAATTGTCTTTAAGAATTTCTGATTTATTATTTCTTTTTATTAAATGTAATAAGTAAATTTCTTTGATTGTTTGTAAGCCTAAACTCCTCACAGATTAATAAGAAAATCAAGCGACCTGTGACAAAAAATCATTTATCTTGTGTGAAACCTTTATTCTGTCAAGAATCTATAATCACAATACAAGAATATAGAATGATCTCAGAATATTAATCAGGTGATTTGTTAAAAGTTAATGTATGGGGCAGCTGGGTAGCTCAGTGGATTGAGAACCAGGCCTAGAGACAGGAGGTCCTAGGTTCAAATCTGGCCTCAGACACTTCCTAGCTGTGTGACCCTAGGCAAGTCACTTAACCCTCATTGCCTAGCCCTCACCACTCTTCTGCCTTGGAACCAATATACAATAGTATATTGTATATATATATATACAATAAAAGAATAATATAATAATATAATATAATAGTATAATAATAAATATAAAAGTAAGGGTTTAAAAAAAGTTAATGTATCACTTTCCCAATTCTCTTTACTTGAACATGTGTGCCTAAAATTATATCTTTGTGCCCCCCAAAATGGGTATAAAAATAAAGACCAGACCTGGGCATGGCGGAGCAGCCACCAGATGCAAAGTTTGCCCCTGGCTGATTCACGTGCACAGCTGTCTTCTGTTTTTTATTTTTTCATTCTACCATTCTATACCTGCTGAGAACCCCTGGTGTCACAGTGGGGCTGGACCTGGCTCCTGACACCTAAAGTAAATGATAATCCCAGTTAGGTGGGGCTAAGCACCCTTTTTGATTTAGTAGCCTTTCCCATTGTATCACACCAGTTCCCAAGAAGACCAACCCCTGGGCAGGGACCTTCCTTTTAGTGTCCATTATAAGTAGTCCATCCCCTTACACCCTAGCCTCTGGCTATGGTTCCTTTCCAAAGTCTAGGTAGTTTGAACACGCCTATTTCCTTGTAGCCATGGTAATGTCAATCAATCATCTTTCCCTGTCCCTGGATTCCCCAAATGGTATATAAGTTCCCCCAACTTCTTTTGTCCTTTGGAGTTATCATCTCCCAAGGTGACCCTCCCAGTAGTTCAGTGACCAGAACTGCCAGAGTCTGAGGACTCTGCATGGATTTATAATGCACAGTTCTGCAAGGAGGCCTAATTTAGCACTGATCTCGGCTCCATAATTAGAGTGGTTTTTCTTTTTATTTGATAGTTCTGTGTTTTTTCCAGTTTAAAAGTAATTCTGTGTTTTTCCATGTTAACAGACATTACTACTAGAGCAATTGCCCCTTCCTCTTGAGAAGGAATAAAGACTGCTTCTTATATTATTTACTCTCTGACTCCATGTTTGTAATAGTAATTTGGGTGGGTGTTGTAATAGTGGGAATAGGCTCAGCACACCTTGGGGCCTGGTGTAACAATTATTTTATATCTCTAATAATAAAATATGTCATATTTTATGAGGTTTATTAAGGATTATTAGAAATCAAGGAATAAAGAAGATACAAAATAATAACCACATGCCCATGGCTGATTAGCCAATTCAGAATCCCCACACTTAGCTTACTTACTACATCATTGCAATGGAATGGAAGAATGAGAGGGAAGCATTACTGCCAGTTAAATACCAATTGTGATCTCGCCAACCTGGGGACTCAGGTGAGATTATCAGGAATTCTGGGAAACACCAAGGATTTCTGAGGATTGAAGTCTGGGGTTCAAAATCTCCATTTATACATACCCCCCTGTTATTCTATTGGGAAACCTATTGGGATCATGGAAATATAATCAACTTAAAGATTCAATAATTTGTGGATAAGAGGAAAAGAGAACAAAACCAATGATTACTAGGCACATTGACAAAAAGCCAGTTACTGGGCAGTCCCCCTTGGCATAAGAATATACATACAAAACAAATGCATTCTACCCCACACAGTTCAAATCACCACATCCCAAAGTTCACTCTGGATCTTCTGGTGCAGCTTGTGGTCTGTGGAGGCATCTTCATGGTGTCTTCTCCAAACAGTTCACTTTCTGGATTCAGAGAGGTAGCATGTTTCTCAATCTAAAATTGCTCTCAAAAGGAATTTAAACTTTGCAATTTAAAATCTCCATTTATACATCTCCCCCACACAAACACTGAAGAGGGTGATTGAAAAACATAGGGATAACTCAGGGATGCATGGCTGAGTTATGAGGTATATGAATCAAATGGCAAGACATTAAAAAAAAATCCAAAATAAAAAAAAATAATAATTTCTGTATATATAAACTATCAAAGTCTTATGTGTAAAAATTCCAAGTACAGGAAAAATCAATCTATAACAGGTCTTTGAATCAGGGCCCAATTAAAATGATATAAGCAATTATGCATTTACCCAATCAGTAGCCAGGACTACAGAAAGTTTGCCAACTCTATGGAAGACAGAAAAGGGACTAGATTATAGGAGCCAGGTAGGAGTCAAATTTGAAATACTTGGTAGAATGTGGAACAAGGAAGACCTGCCTTTAACACATGTTAAACAGCCACAACCTTGAACCCCAAACATGTTCAAGTCCTTTTGTCATGGCTCAAAATTTTCATTAACCCCATTGGAATTGGTTGGTCTTTTTGTGCTCGATTAGCATTATGAAGCTTAGCTTTGTGCTTCTTTGGCACTGTGCAATGGCTCTTTTTGTATTCTCTTGTCCTGGAATCCGACAGAATCATTAAGCAAAGTTCCATAAATTAAAAAAAAAAAACAATTAATGGCATCATTTTTATAGTCTCAAGCTTTTGGGGCATGCATTGACATTATAGCAAATATATTTTATATTTTAAATTTATATTACTGCAAAATCAAAAAAGTTAAAGAAAATCTTAATACTGATGACATGTGCTTCAAATATAAAAAGGAGAGGAAAAAGTAAGACTGAAATAGTATATTGCACATGCAAGAAAAATATAATAATAAAAGAGTTTTAAAAATGCAAAAATATAGCTTATAATCATTGACACACTGTGTCAGCTAAGAAAATATAGAATACAAAGGTTTCTCACCAAAAATGAGATCCATTTCCTCTTCATATCTGGCTATGATCCACTGTGAGTACAAGCAAATGATTTTTACAAAGTAACAGTTTTTTATAAACAGTAGTACAACAGGTAATGTACATTCAAAAAGCATTAATATCCCCCAAAATTGCAATAGCCCAATTGAGGGTGGGTTTTAGGAATCTCAAATTGGGCAGACCCAAATGGCAAAGAGTTGCAGGGAGGTGAATTTCTCTCCTGAATCTCAGGTAAGGTAAGTAAAAGGATCAATGCACTCAAAATATTTCCTTTGGAATAGGTAATTCACTGCTCTCCCATAGAATATGCTATACTTGTAGCTTCCTGTTTGGAAAAGTCTCTTCCTTCTCCTCTTCCCCCCCCCCCCCAGATCCCCTGCCATGTGAAGGCTAATTGTTGCCTAAGGAAAGAACACCCCAGTTTTTACCAGTTGGTTTGTGATTCTGGAGACACATTGGCAGCTACCAGTAGCCTGGGTCCTGGGGCTGGCCTGGGGCGATCTGGCTTGGAGGCTGGAGATTAGTGGGGGCTGGGGTGGGTTGGGACCGGGAGAGTGATCTGGGTCAAGCAGGTCTGGAGCGAATGGCTGAAGGCAAGCATGGATGGAGTGCAGAAGCAGGCAGCAGGAGTGAGCTGAATCAGAAGCTTTGCTGAAAAACCTTGGCAGGAGAAATGTGGCTTAAAAAAAATTATCTAGGCTACCTTAAAAAAAAAATTGAGAAGTTCTCGTCCGAATTATGGTTGCCATTAACTGTAACAATTATTTTATATCTCTAATAATAAAATATATTATATTTTATGAGGTTTATTAAGGATTATTAGAAATCAAGGAATAAAGAAGATACAAAATAATAACATGCACATGGCTGATTAGCCAATTCAGAATCCCTGTGCTTAGCTTACTTACATCATTGCAATGGAATGGAAGAACAAGAGGGAGGCATTACTGCTAGTTAAATACCAATTGTGATCTCGCCAACCTGGGGACTCAGGTGAGATTATCAGGAATTCTGGGAAACACCAAGGACTTCTGAGGATTGAAGAATGGGGTTCAAAATCTCTATTTATACATTGCGAGTGAGCCCATGTCTGGGGTGTGTGGGACTCCCGTGGGGATGGGAAGGAGGAGCACCGGCTTGGGGGCAGGCAAGCTGGCAGACAGCACCACCTCACCCCAGAGCCAGGCAGGTGGAAGACTGGGCAGGGCTCCTTCCCACATGTAATGGAGGAGTGCCTGGAACCAATTACCAGACACTTTTAGTACCCTGAAAAATATAGCAATGGCTTTACTTACAATTTTTCCCTCTATTGTTAAGGGATAAAGTTAAGGGTTATTGACTGAATATATTATGCTAGTGTTCACCAGGGATTAATTCAATCCCAACAAAATACTCAAGTCAGTTTTTTATTTCTATGGTGGTTTAATTACAATAGAGGGAATAAATTAAGAAGAGAGAGAGAAAAGGAATTTGGACTGCTCTGGCAAGCCACATAGGAGTTCAGAGTCTTAGGCCAAGGGGTCTTCTCAATATAGCTTGGCTTTCAGCCACAAGGCCTCCTCCTAGATGAGGGACCTCCTATGAGGATAGCATTTTAGGAGGTCAAGGAAAAAGGAATCAGCCTAAACCACTCACCAAGTACACTAAGGATGTTGCCATGAACTCCCAATGCTGAAAGAGCCCAGTGTCTCCATGAGAGAGAGCCGGAGAGAGAAAGTGATGCAAAATATATAGACCGTTATTTACATCACTTCCTGCATCTCACATGTACCAATGGTAGCTTAAGCTTGACTTAGGACAGTCCAGGGGGTTTGTCAGTTGTTTCTTATTTGTCACTTGCTAGCACATGTCTGTCATAGGCCAACCTCCTCAACACTTAATCCTTAAGTAGGGGTATATACATTCCTGGTTGCTAGGATTTTAAATACTAATCAGAGTGGAGAAAATCTAAAATTCACACTATGTACTTTTGTGAAACCTTATTCTCAGAGTTAAATAATATCAAAACCAACAAAAGAAGCAGATTGACAGATGAAGTTAGTAGTGCTTGCTTGGGCTTGAACTGTACAAAATACCAACCTTCAGTTGAATATTTAGCCAATGAAATTCAGCAACAAAAAAGTCACTAATAGGCATGTTAGTTAAAGAATCCCCCCTCCCCCTCACTTATCTTAGTTCACAGCACCCCACACAAGTTAAATAATATCATGACTAACAAAAGAAATCAACTGACAGAAGAACTAAGAATACACTGACTGGTTATAAGCAGGCTAGAGAAAGAGGTTATAGCCTGAGGGCTGAGGTACTAGGGAATGGCTTAGGAGAGGCTAAGAATATAAAAAGGTACTTGATGTTTGAATATTTCTATCATTCCTCTTCAGGGTGCTTAATGGATGGTCCTTTGTTTGGCCTAAAACCTGATGGCAAACCTATGAGCAAGTCTGCATCCTCTTGGCAGTTGTTCCCTTCCCCCTCTCCACTGTCTGGCACCTCCCTGCTCTTATTCTCTCCCCTAACTGGAGGCCACATCCCTCCTTTTTTCCCTCCCCTGTCTGGGACTAAGGGTTGGGGGAGCCAGGAAGGCCCCAACACCAGGCCCAGACTCACCCTCTAAAAGCTTTCTACTTTCTTCCTTCCTTCCTAGCTGCAGAAGGTGGCTTCCCCCTGGGCAGGCCTGTACCAGCTGGGAGTCCAGTCCCTGACCCCAAACTGAGCCTCCTCCACCCAGGCTTCTTTGGCAGCAATCTCCTTACTCTGTATCCCACCCATGCATCTGGGTGCAGAGGAGGGTCCCCCTGGTGCAGGAGATAGCTTGAGGTGGGGCTGCAAGCCCAGCCTTCCTCCCCACCCCCCATGTATGGGGTGGGGCATAGCATACAGTCTGGGGATAGGGCCAGGCCTGGCATGGGGTCCCTAAAATGTTTGCCATCACTGGTCCAAGACAAAAGTCAGTCTGGGACTTCCCTTAAGGCAAGTTCCCAAAGGACCAAGGGAAACTTGGGGATTCCATAAACAAAGTTGACAACCCCTTTGTGGAAAGGTATCCACTATTTTATTAGAAATAATGCCTTCTCCTAAGGGTTTATTGTGAGTCAAGTATAAATTTGACTCATTTTTTTTCCCTGAGAGAGAAGGTAAGAATATATAACTGGGTACTCATGAACTATAAAATTCAATTAAAAATCCTTTAATAATTGAAGTTTAAACACATATAATGTAAGAATAAAAAGACTATAAAATACAATTCCCCTTCCACATTTACTAATTCAGGAACTTAAAAAGTGACCTGCAGGCTGCTGGAATTCTAAAAAAAAAACCCAACAACTTCCTTACAACCCTTCCCATTCCCAGGCTAATCCTTCAAACTAATTGTTAAACAATCAGATGAGTAAATTGCCTTATGGAGTTAGCTTTAGAAGAATGGGTGGAGTGATAGTACTGGACTCCTTTCCAGGCTCCTGCTCCTTGATTCCCCTTAGGACCTGGACTGCTGAACTTGTTTATGGGGCAACCTTTTTTGTTGTTGGGAAAGGTGAGTCAAATTTCAAGGTGTGGCCTGAATTCTGTCATCTCTGGAAACTATCTACCCAGCCTATTTTACAGAAAGTGATCTGAAAATAACGTGTGATATAATTAGAAAAATAAATATGAGTTGAAGACTAATGAACATTTTTGTATGGTTTTTCCTACAGTTCCCCTAACTTAGTGTTTTATCTAGCTTTAGATAACTGCTTTAGATACTTTGGCTCTATTTTTGATGAATCAGTGATTTGGTTGCTATGATTACTTCCACTCCAAGTGAAGGATAAAAAGTATAATTGAATTTGGAGTCAGAAAATTTGAGTTCAAATTCATGTTCTATTCATTTGAGTGACTTTGTACAAGTAATTACACCTTTATTAATCTTCTGCTTCCTCATCTGTGAAATGAAGAAGTTGGAGTTTGAGGGTCTTTTCTAGATCTATGATCTACCCACATCTCATACTGTGCGAATCTTGTCTATGTCTTCCAATAAATCCTTCATAGAAAATCTATCTAGAATGCTAGGGGAAAAGGTGTGCATGTGTGTGTGTGTGTGTGTGTGTGTGTGTGTGTGTGTGTTTGGGGGAGAAAGAGGAGGTGGTCCTAGAGGTCATTTAATCTCTTCTGAAATCTTGTATTTCACTTTAGCTAAGCATGTGTGTCTGTGGGATGGAGTTGCAATACCTATATTATCTATCTATCTATCTATCTATCTATCTATCTATCTATCTATCTATCTATCTATCTATCTATCTATCTATCATCTATCTATCTATTATATATATCACTATAATAAATTCACAAACTCAGAGTTGAGAAGCCAAAGTACAAGATAGTCATTTATGCTTTCGTGAAAGAAGGACACTCCCAGCTTGGATGATTCAGAATACCAATTTATAGGACTTTCTAATCATAGAACACCCCCACCACCACCACCACTAATCTCCCTCCTCCCATCTTTTGTTCTAGTCTGACTCCCTTCATAGGAACCATGACCTCTAGGTTATGGTTTGAAGAACAGTGAGTAAGTTCAAAGATGAAATAAGGCATACATATGGAAAGGGAACATAAATCTTTTTTTTTTAACACCTTCAAGAGATAAGGGAGCTACTGAGTTGTGAATTCCCATTGGATAGAGACTTCTTGTCTCCAGAAAATCACTCAATCTCTCAAGGTCTTTGAAATCCAAAGTAGACAGGCCAACAGTTTTGTTTTTAGAAAATGAGGGTATTATTATTCTCAAAGTTCTAAGGGGAAATACAAACTTCTCTGCAGGTCCTTGAAAATATTGGGGCACAGGCTAAAAAGCTTAAAGACCACTTATTCTGAGAAAGACAGATTATATTCCACTCAAGCAAAAACTGTAAATGCTGTAGTTTCAGTAGTAGTCAAGCATATGTCAATTTGAAGTCTGGAGACCCTAATTCTGCCCCTGTCCTGAATTCACCCATAAGGAAGTCCCATACAGCCATTTCAGACTGAATTGGTACTTAATTGTCCTCGTTGCATGGGGATAGTAGATCTAAATCAAATGTTAAGTACCCTTTTCGTCTTGGAGGTTTCCCCTACTGCAGATCCATTCCCAAGAACAACATCTGCACAGGAACTATTCTTTTAGTATCTAGTTTAAGTAGACCACTCTCTGATACCCCAGCCTCTGGCTACAGTTTCTTTACCAAGCCTCTTTGCATCCTGTCAGTATAGGTTGGACCTCTCATTTCCTTGAAGCCATGATAATGTCAATCAATCATACTTCCCTGTCCTTGGTTCCCCAAATGGGATATAAGTTCCCCAAGTTCTATTGTTCTTTGGAGAAGCAACTAGCGTGGTGATCCTCTCAGAGATATTGTTCCCAGAGTCCCAGAGCCCTTTGGATTTGTGTGGTTTTAGGAGTTTGACTCTGTATGGCAGCCAGATATTGAACACTATCTCTTTCCTGGTTAAAGATTTAGTTTTATCTGACTAGTAGTTCTAGGTTTTTCAAGGTTAATAAACATATATTGCAGAATCTGTAGTATTAATTAGTAGACCATTCTGTAGTTTAATTATCTGTATTTCTATACCAGAAACCAGCTTTTGCTGTTTGGTATTATTAATTACTCATATTGTTCTATGTTTACCTTAGTTCTGAACTGTTAGGCATTATTAATTACCAATAGTGATTATCTACTGTACCATATTCACCTCCATGTTCTCATCTTTGTCAGAAGGGTAGCAAGACCTCTCCCACATTGACAAATGATGACAAACAAGGAGAAATGTGCACTAAGAGCTCTGGAAGTCCAAGGGAATCCCCCAAACTGCACATTCCTTATTCCCATTCTGATGTCCCCAAGTTCACCTATGATGTGTCAGATCCACAAACAAACCCCCACCTGAATTCAGACCCTCCTCTTCAATGCTCATTTTCAGGGTTCTAAGCCTGTAACATCCAGTAATACTCTGGGGTGGGCTATTCTGAGAAAAGGTGGAGATTTCCTTGCAATGGGAGGTGACAATTCTCCAGACCTTTAATATGCAAAACCTGATCCACACAGTGGGCTAGTGGGCTGCTCCACCAGTTCTGGGGCTTTGCCATTAGCTTCAGGGTTCCTCCATCAGCCCAGGACGAGGTGGATTGCTACTCCACATCTGGGGGGCTACTGCTCCACACCTGGGGAATAGCTATTCCACTAGCTCTGGAGCTACTCCATCACCCCTTGGGCTACTCCAGCAGCTACAAGGCTACTCTATTAGCCCCCAGCTCATGTTGGTAAAGGTGTGGCATGGCAGCACTGAGAGGGCTGCTCCATTTCCTCCCCCCTCTCCCCCACTGTACCAGAGGACACTTTTTGCATGCCCTGCCCCACTGTCCAGCTGTGTCCAGCTGCCCAATGCTGCTTCCTCCTTCGACTCTGGGGAATTCAGGACTCACAAATAGCTTGAAGTTGCAGTCTGAGCACCAGAGCTCAAAAAAAAATTTTTTTTGCCAGCACTGCCCCAGGCTATTCCACCAGCTATTGGGTTATTTCACCACCTTAAATTTCTTCTTCAAATAAAATTCTTTTCTTCCCTCAGAATTTGGACAAAGTTTGGGTCTCCTATTCTTAGGGAAACACCTTACTTTAAACTTGGACGTGTTTCTCCTATAACAAGATCACCTCAGCTCTGGAAGTCACCTCTGATGTACACTCAGCCCCTACCACCCCACCCTTTGTTTTAATGGATCCTTCTAGAATCTCCATTTCAAGAGGATGAAGTGAACTGCCATCAGTTCATTTTTTGTTAGGATGAAATCTGTACTCCTCTGTCATGGTAGATGCTAGGAACCTTACCCTTAGTTGCCTTTTTGGCATCCTTTTATGTGTTGTCTTCCTCCATTAGAATATGTTTCTCACAGGCAAAAACTTTTTTTGCTTGTATTTTTTATTCCCAGCTCTAGCTCTTCAATGTCTATTCACTTAATAAATGCTTCTAGCTCCAGATCCCTGCAGTTTCCAGCTTCTTGTTTCTTTTACCATTTTCTGAGGAGGAAGGACTGATTTTTGTTTCTTAGTTCACAACTTGATGAGACACAGCATACAGTTGATAATTGACCTTTTTTTCCCCTTCAAAAATTTCCCTATTATCTTAAATTTCTGTCTTAAATAAAAGCCTCAGGCAAAGAGACGAGGGTAGCAGTCCAGATGGCTGGGATTTAAATTCAATTAAGGCTGGTTTAGACCACTGTGGATTATGTCCAATGTAAATATCTCCAGTGAAATGGACAGTGTTGTTTGACTACAAGGAGATATGGCTTCAGACTATGTTTCCTGACTCATTTCTCAAAATTTACAAAGAGGGTTTTGGTTTTTTTGTTTGTTTGTTTTCTTTTGAAGATTAAGGACATGATTTGTATTGTAAAAATCTATTTCCTTTAGAACATAAAAGAAACAATTAAATGATTTATACGATGCAATAGAGTACAGTTAAGTCATACTTTGAAAAGAATTTCCCATAATGCCTCACACAAAATTGAAAACTTTTTCTTTAGTTCAACTGAGAAATAAAGACTCCTATGACTTTTAAATAGTTTGATTTCTCCCTTGCCTTCCCTTGTTTTCCTTTTGGAGACATTTGGAAATTACTCCAAAATGGATGGTAAATAGGACTATTTTCTTTGTAGGTTATCAATGCTTGTTTTTATCTCCAAAGAGTGAAAAACAATGGGTTTAATTAAGTCAGTGTACTGACAACCTCAGCACATGTTGATTAACTATACCTTTGTCTCAAATTCTATAGCAGCAAAGTATATATGCAAAGAGCTCAGTTGCTGACATCTTGGGAAGGTGAAAGTGTCCTTACCACATAATACATTACTTTCTAATTGCATAACTCTGGGCACAGCACTTACTTTCTATGAATGTTCAATTTCTTCATCTATAAAATAGGGACAATAATATTTGCACTATTTATCCCACAGGGTAGTTTTGAAAATCAAATTTGAAAAAATGTATGTAAAGTACTTGGTAAATTTTAAAACACCACATAAATGTCAGCTATCAGTTTATGACTATTCTATTATTATTATTATTATTTACTTATCTTAGAAAAGAGATAACCAGACACACATTGGATAAGTCACCAAGAGAAATGGGAGAGCTTGTTCTTCTTGACTGACCCACCATATCTATTGTTTGGGATTACATTATGATGCCTCTCATCAGTAGAGAGAGGAAACAGAGGCTAAAGCAGTCAATGAGGAAACTCTAGAGCTCTCCTCCTACCTTTACATTGAGCAGGGGAAAAAAAAGTATAGAGAAATTGTGGAACTTTCTTTTGCTGTCCAGTTGTTGGATGTATTTTTCAAATGGAATGAGAGGTTTGGGACTTTAACCAATGATCTATTAAAGAAAATATTGCCTTTGATTGTTTGAAAAAAATGGGACATTTTTATGACAATCAGGAAAGATGTACAAATGTATATGAATGGCAATAGGGCATGGAGGAGGTCCTGAAGGTTATGCCACCAGACCATACTATTGAATAGTATTCAAGTATAGTACAAACAATACATTGAGTCATCTGCTGTCTGAGGACTAACAGCTAAATATGGTGAAATTCACTACTAATACTTCGGCCCTTTGGGTATTGGCTATGAAAGCTCATGAATCAGAAAATTATAAAATGGCTCTTACTCCTGTTCTTTTGTAGAGACAGTGATAGTATAGAAGAAAACAGGGCAAATTGTGATAAAATCATGAGATTTTTAGGTCATTTACAAACTTCAACTTAATTGTAGGCATAAGTGCTCTAAATGTGAGATCTTTGTCTAGGGGTCAACAAATTGAAAACAGACTGGCATCAATATCGAAATTTGATGAATAGATAAACATAGAAAGCAAATAAAAGATGCAGCTCACTATAAGGATGAATCACAAATTCTTGTAGAGGTAATCAAAGAAATTATTATTAATAATAATATTTATTATTTTGTTTTATATTTATATAAGTATTATGTTATGTATTATAAATAGTATCATTAATATTATAATATTCATCATTATTTTTATAATCATCATTATCTCAAAGATAATAAGAAAATAATTTGACAGGGCTTTTCATTATTTTGTATATTAGTGCTTGTGATACATATAATCCCCAAAGTATCACATATATTTTGTTTATGCAACAATATGTGCTAAAGAGAATTAAGAACTAGAGATATTCTTTTTAAGAACTTGAGAAGATCCCCCAATACATATTGTTACTTGGTTACTTTAATGTGAAAGGGTAAAGGTGAGCATGATATAAAGCTTATTGGAGAATATGTTTCTGAATCACTTCTCGACCTTTTGGCTAAGATCAAGTGTGTGAAGAATATGTTTACGGCTTAATAAACAAAACAAGCCAAATGTATGTGGATTATTCAAATGCTTCAGGCTTATGAATCATAAACATTTTTATTTTTTTTAAATGCTCATTATTCTGTACTTAAATACCAATTAATATGAATATTTGGGCTCATACAGAGGAAGGATATTTTGGGTACTTTTGATATTTTGTAAAACAAAAGTAGATGTTTTGATTTTTTATCAGAAATGTTGGTTGTTGATTAATTAATTGGTTAATCATGTTGCTTATGTGGTTTTAATTTTTTTATCATTAATATATTTATTATAATTTTCTTCATATAAAAGGGGGGAAATGGAATAAGCATTTATAGATCACCTATTACCTGTCTAGTACTAACCATGCCTTGTGCTTCACAAATTATGTTTTATTTGATTTTAAATTTTAATTAAATTTGATCCTAAATTTGATATCAATTCAAATAGGTCCTGGCACATAATATTTTTAATATGTTGTTGTAGTCTTGCTAATATAATGTTGAATAGTTTTGTATCATTAATCATTATCAATAGTGGTCTATAGTTTTCTTTTTCTGCTTTGTCCCTCCTTGGTTTAGGCATCAAGATTATATTTGATTTGAAGAATGAATTTGGTAGGTACCTTCCTTTTTATACTTTTCCAAATATGTTATATAATATTGAAATTAATTACTTTTTTGGATGTTTGATAAAATTCATTAAAAATATATCTGGTACTTTTTCTTCCTTTAGGATTTCATTTATGGCTTCTTTAGTTTTCCCTCTCTTAAATTAAATTATTTAAATTCTCTATTTCTTCTATTAATTTATGTATTTTACACTTTCTTAAATATTTATCCATTTCAATTCTAGAACCAAATTAAGTTTGTGTCTAAAATCTTCTCATATGTGAGTGACAGAGCCCCCTCTCAAAAAGATACTCAGTATTTGGGTATCAGAGATAGGACAATATGTTTTCCTTATCACAGAAAAAGATTATGTAATCATAGTTTATATTAATATAGCACTTTAAACCTTACAAAGGGTTTTAATATTTCATTCAATCTTTATCATAGCCCTATGAGAGGGATTGGTAAGTGGGCTCAGTGGATAGGAACAAGCATGGAGATGGATGGTTCTTGGTTCAAATTTGGCCTCAGATTCTTCCTACCCATGTGATCCTGGGAAAATCGCTTAACCCCCTTTGTTTAGTCCTTTGTTGCACTCTTCTGTCTTGGAACTGCAAGGTTTAAAATTAAATGGTTGGACTAAATATATTAAAATGTGATCGCTGAAAATATATTACTCAAGTCAGAATGACTTTTTATTGTAGTTTATTTACAATAGGAGAAAGAGTGCAAGTAAGGGAAATTAGTGAGAGAGTAGATAATTACTCCAGCCTGTCCTAATCATGCAGGGCTTCAGAGGCCCCAACAAAAGGGGACCCAGAGGCAAATTAAACAAGGGTTCTAGCCACAAGGCCTATTCTTCCTTGGAACCAACACACAATATTGATTCTAAGATAGAAGGTAAGTGTTTTAAAAAGAAGAAAAGCCTCTTGGAGGACCCGAGAGGTGTCAGTGTCTGTCATGTTCCTATCTTCAGTCTGATCATTAGAGACATTAAGAGAACTTCTCCACTTAAGTGAGATCTAGGATTTTCTCGTTGAGCTGAGTTACCTTTCTCCCAATGGGAGAACTTCTTCACTCTACATTGTCTGTTATATATTCTCCTATGGATATTTTCTCTGACTTCTGTTTTGCTATGATTTGGATAAATAGGTTTTTTGCTATTCACTATGTGTGTTCATTATGGAACTAGTAATTGGTGGGACAGGGGATAAGTTTTGGGTATAATTGACCAGCAGAGGTAGGAACAATGAGGTATTGAGTCTCATTTAGACAAGAATGAGGACAGATGAAGGTAGAGAAATCCATTTTGCCTCTCTTTAAGTCACACAAAGGCACTACTATGTGTTATACTCAGGGGGCCTCATCACTTGTGGTCCTTGCCACACATACATGTAAAAGAAAAATAAATACCAGGAAGCAATTTTTTGAGCCAAACAGACATTTATTGTTAGATGAGTAAGTCAGAATGTCAGGCAAAAGTCATGTCCAGTTGTAAAATTTAAAATTAAATCTTAATAGTAAAAATATTGTATTTTAAGAGGTTTTTTAAATGATCATTAGAAATCAAGGAATAAAGAGGATACAAAATAAATAACATGTGCCCATGGCTGATTAGCCATTTTCAAAATCCCCACTCATAGCCATCACCACACTGGCTGCATGCCAAAGAGGCTGAGCAGGAATGCCCACTGAATATTTATTCCCTGTCTACAGGAAGTACGCAATGACAGGAAGTCAGTGGGCTCCCAGGAAATGTAGTTCTTTTTTTAGGGTAATAGATTTTCAATTATACACAGTACAGCCTAAAATGCTGAGAATCAAACCTATGCATGTATTTATAGTCTATACAAAAGCATTGGATTATAGAAATTCCCTCCAGAAAATGGGGGTTAGATGAATGTTTCTTCTGTGGGGGAGGGGCAACTTGAATTCCATCTTTTAAAAGGTTTCCTTCTTCAGGAAAGTAAAGTTTTCTTACCTTGTGGCCAATTATGTAATCTCTGCCCCATACATAGTGGCCAAGGTCATTCTGTAGCTGAGATGTCATAAATCTCCAAGCTCATGGGCTTATGTGGACATATTCCAGGACACTGAAGGCATGTATACAACTTGCCTTGGCAAAGGTATTTTGCAAGGCACTTCAAGAGATTTTCTTGATATTTTACTCACAATATGATTATTGGTTATTGATTCTCATACATAATTATTTAACCAATGGTTGGGATTTTTACTTATTAAATCTATAGTTATAATAATACTGGTATAAGGGGTAGAAATGTGAGGGTTTTTTTTTTATAAAAAGTTGGACTGGATTATTTAAGAATCAAGTCACCATTTTAAAATTAATTATTAATACATTATTAATAAATAATTAATAATTTAATTAATTCCAAAGAGATTTATTTATAAAATATAGAAAGAGTGAAAGTAAGAAAAATCAGAGAGAGGATAAAGTAAGATATCTAGCCAACACACTAAGAATTTTGCTCTGCCTGGGCCTCAACCCAGGCAAGGCTAATTAGTCCTCAGCTGGAGGGGCCTCAGCCTTGAGTCGAGGACCTGGGGATACAGGGAGTCTCTCTCAAGAGGGTAGGTCTTTCCTGAGGCTAGTCCCTTCAGAAAATCCAGGAAAGGAGTCATCTTTTTTACTCACTCCACATGGTAGTTTTAAGGAAAGTAGAAGCAGTCCAAGATCCTCAGTCATGTAATAGTTAAAGGGATTGTAGTGATTGAAGAGGGTCAGGAAATAAGGAAGGTTTTGTAACAGGGAATGGAGGGGTTGAAGGGAGAGGGGGAATATGGATGCTGGTGAGGTTAAAGGAGAGAGATACCCCCTGCTGAGAGGCTAGCTTTGAAAAATGGGGTTCCTTAGAAATGGGCCATCTATGACAGCCTGAGGGGATGTCTTCTCTATTGATTGATGTTGAAGATATCCCTGGGCAGGTAAGCATGGACCCCCCTGAGGGACAAACCTTCCCCCAAACCAAGGTTTCTCAGCAGGGGTCCAATAAGGACTGTTTATGGTTGAATGGCTGTCCTTGGGTTCAGCTCCCTCTATGTCCCCCTGAAATGATAGTCCTCTTATTTGACTGTGACTATTTAAATAAAGATGAATTTTAATAACAAGTTTGGATTGGGAGGTATCAGGGAACAGGGATTTCCCTAGATTGGGTTTGAGTCTCTCTCAGCTCCTGAGCTGAGGCTAGGCCTGCAGGCTTGTGGAGGGTTTCTTTTATTCCTGTCTATGCTATATCTGTGCTAGTTTTCTTAAGTTCAAAGTCTTTAGCAGTAGACAGCAAGAGGAAGAAAAGGTTCTGATCTTCAGAGCTGGTTGGGCCTGTCTCTTTGGGCTGACACCCCTAAAGACTGGCCTTATAGTTCAAACCACTCCCCTTTAATCCTTTGGTTTGATGACATGATCACAGGAATCCAGGTAGAGCACACAGTTGGGAAAATCAGGAATACAGGAACTTCTATCCCAAGACAGGAAGAGAGGATCCTTCCAGTCCGAGGGTCAGGAAAGAGAGACCTCGAGAGCAACTGTGACTCTCCCAGTCTCCCCTCCCCCCACCAACTGTCATTCTTGTCAATATCTTACCTCCAACATTCTAACTGCTGTCAGTTCCACCTGAGTGGCAAAAAGGCCCAAAGGTTGATTCAGTTTTCCTTTCCACAGTCAGAGCTCCTCCAAAGTCAAGTTGAAGATGAAAAACTAAAGAGAGCCCACACAGGAAGTTCTTGGCATTTTTAAAGACTGTTTCTTTTCATCACTTTCTGTGACTTTCTTCCATTCTATATGTACTAATTACAGCTAAAGCTTTGCTTGGACTGCCCAGGGGGCAGTCAGTCAATTCTGATTCATCATCCACTATTGCACACATGGGTCACAGACCTCCCCCACTCAAGTGTAAGTGGGGTGTATACGCTTCTGGAAATTAAATCTAAAAATGGGTAGGGGAGAGTTAATTAATCTTCATAATCAGGGGAGAGTTAATTTAATCTTCACACTGGGTACATATAATAAGATTACATGCAGAGGTTATAGTTCTAAAAGGCATTAAACAAAGAATATAAACTGATTAAAATGGATTAATTGTTATCTTTTACTTATGTTAACTCATTAGATTCTTACAATAGTTATGGGAGTTTAATGCTATTATTAGCCTGATTTTACAGATGAGGGAAGTGAGGCTCAGAGGCTAAGTGACTTGTCAAAGATCACATAGTTAGTAAGTATCAGAGTCAGGATTTGAACTCCAGGCTCTTTGACTCCAAGCTCTGCCCTTTATCCACCATCATCTTGTTTATTATTTCCTTGCCTGTAAGTAGTAATGCATCTATCATCCAGCCAAATATGAAACTATTGTTTTGATTTTAGTATTAATTTTTGTAAAGCTTTCCAACCACCTCCTCACTCTGCTGTTGATAATACAGCCAACTATATTTATCTCCTGTCACTACATCTTAGGACTTCAACTCTGGCCCAGATGGGTAAGATTTTGACTTACTTTGATAGAAACTAGACTTCTGAGCCAACCTTTGTCTGTCTTCACACTGTAACCCCACAAGAATTCCCTTTTCTTCCCTTAAAACTTCCCTTGATGCATTGTCTTCTCCCCATTAGAATATAAGCTCATTGAGGGTAGGAACTATCTTGTTTGCTTAATTATATCTCCAGAATTTAGCACATGATTGGATACATAATAAACACTTAAATGCTTTATCTCCAACTATCTCTAAAACAAAAGTTAAACTTCAAATATGTCTATAACTTTTACTTCCATTTTTGAATTAAAGGTATTATTCATTGGCAATGATTCAGAGGTAAAGGCCAATACCACCAAAAAAAAAAGACCTACTAAATGTCTATGGGTTGTTCCACTTCCTATGTTGCCATAACAAAGTCTCTCAGTTCAGCAGATGGTTTTTTGAAAGAATCCTTGCTTTCTATTTTATGACAATTCTAAGACAGAAGAGCAAGAGCTATGCAAAAGCAATTAAGTGACTTGCCCAAGGTCATACCACTAGGAAGGAAGAGTCTGAGGTCATATTTGAATCCAGACCCATGGGATTTCAGGTGCTTTGCCCACTGTACTACCTAGTTGCCCCATAAACTACTCTTTTAAATATGAGATTATATATGTTTTAACTTTTTAAAAAGTTTACTTACTTAATTAACTTAGAATATTTTTTCATGGTTACATTAATCATGTTCTTTCCCTCCCCTCCTTCCGCCATACTCCCATTGCCAATGAGCAATTCCACTGGGCTTTACATGTGTCATTGATCAAGACCTATTTCCATATTATTAGTATTTGCACTAGGGTGATCTTTTAGAGTCTACATCCACAATGTTTTAACTCCTAATAAAATGACATGAAGTGGGCTTAGATGGGTAAATCACTAGTCTTTTATAATCTAAGTATTTGACCTTTTAGTCTGCTGTCTTTATATACTTGGGACATAGATGCATTCTTGGCTATTCTGAGTCTTGTGTTTCCTTTTTAATTATAAACTTCTACTCTGTGCAATAAAAATAACAATAATCAGAGCTCATACACACATAAATAAATGTATAGCAGTATATTAAGATATGTAAATACAAAATATAAATCAATATATGTATGTATATAATATATAACATATTTATCTTTATGCTTTATAAAGCACTTGACTTGATGATCACATTTGAACTTCTCAAATCATTCTGCAAGGTGTTACTGTAGCTATTATTCTCTACATTCTACAGATGAGGAAACTTATGGGGAAGGGAAAGGAATAAGCATTTATATAGCACCTACTGTATTCTAGGCACTGTATAAGTAGTTTTGCAAGTATTATCTCATTGGATCCTCAAAACAACCCTGCAAGGTATTATTCCCACTTTATAGTTATTATTATTCCCATTTTACAGTTTAGGAAGCTGAGGCTGAAAGAGGCTAAATGAGATCACACAACTAGTAAGTGGTGAATTAAGGATTCAAACACAGCCCTTTTGGTTTCTAACTCTAGCACTCTATCTCCAGGTTACCTCAGATATCCTATTATTCTGGTAGTACTTATAGGTGGGAAACAAATAAACAAAAAATAAGGCAAAATTAATGACTCCCTAAATTCAGCCTTTTTTCCTTCCCTGAATTACTACTTCTAAACCTACCATTTGCACCCCATCCCTCTCATCTCCAACATATTTTCAGAACAAAAGAATCATAATTCCAAAATATCCTTCACTCATTCAAAAGTTAGATCTTCAAAAAGATCTGTAATTTTTTTTACCTTTTTCTAATTCCCCTTAAGCCCCAGATTAAACAACATTGGATTGTAATGTGAATAAGAATTACCATGTGAATAATTTAAGGCATTTAAAGAGTCTATGGATGAGAAAACATGCAGTCTTTGTGTCTTGGTCTTAATTTGGTATCTAAGTATATTATTTTTGTGCATAGACATATTGAATGCAGTTAAGCCAATGTTTATTATTTTACAAAGAAGACAATGTAGGGCATGGCTTTTGGAATCAATATTTACATTATAGAATGCCATCTGCTGAGCTGAGTCTCTGTTATGGCAACAAAGGCAACATAGGCATATGGAACAACACATAGACATTTAGTAGGCCATTTATTTGGAATTATTGGCCTCTCCCTATGAATTATGACCAGTAACATTAAGGATGCACATTTTTTGAGACTGAAGCCTATAAAATGGGAGTAATAATAGCACATACTTCACAGGGTTGTTATGAGGATCCAGTGAGATGATACTTGCAAAAAGCACTTACATAGTGCCTATAACATAGTAGGTGCCATATAAATGCTTATTCTTTCCCCTCCCCATTAAGTTTCCTTATCTGTAGAATGAAGATAATAGTTGAATTGAGCTGTATTGAGCCATTCCCCAATTGATAAATGGTCAAAAGATATGAAGAGTTTTGATGAAGAAATCAAATCTATATATCACTATATGAAAAATATTCTAAATTATTATTGATTAGAAAAATACAAATCAAAACCACTCTAAAATATCTCTCATACCTATCAGATTAGCTAAAATGATAAAAGGGCAAAATGACAAATGTTGGAGGGAAAGTGGAAAAATGGAGTCAGTAATACACAGTTGTGACATTTTGGAGAATAATTTGGAATTATGCCCAAAGAGTTATAAAACTATGAGTACTCTTTTACCCAGCAATTCTACTGTTAGGTTTGTTTACTAATGTGATTAGAGAAAAAGGAAAAGAATCCATGTATTCTACAATATTTATAGCAGGTCTCTTTGTGGTAATAAAGAACTGGAATTTGAGAGGATGCCCATCAATCAGGGAATGGCTAAACAAGTTGTGGCATATGATTATGATGCCTACTGAGCTGTAAGAAATGATAAGCAGTTTAATTTAAAAAAATACATGGAAAGACCTACCTGAAATTATGAAGAGTAAAATAAGAACCAAGAGAACATTGCATACAGCAAAGAAATACTTTTTGAAGAATGACTGCAGAGAAAGAACTGATAAACAGAAATAAGCAAGACATGTTCCAAGGCAGCAGAATAAGGTAAGGTGAGTAATTGAGGACTCTTGCATTGCAAACATGGCAATGGGGGTTAATGACTTGCCCAGGGTCACACAGCTAGGAAGTATCTGAGGCCAAATTTGAACCTAGAACTGCCCATCTCTGGGCCTGGCTCTCAATCCACTGAGCCACCCTGCTTCCCCCATGACATAGTTTTTTATATGTAAATATATATTTTTGACAAATGATATCTTCTCTTGTGTGAGGACAGAGGGAGATGCTTGGGAACTTTAATGTAACAAATAAATTAATTTAAAAAAGAAAGAAACACTTCACTTCTGAATTTTCTAATCATCAAAAAGATCATAAACTCAGAAAATGGTTTCCTGAGAGGCCTGGAGGAACTTATAGTTGTTCCACAGTGTCTTAGTTTCATTATATGTAAAAAAAAGCAAGTACTTTTTGACCTTGTTATGGAGTACCTCTATAAAAGTTTCATTCTGGTGGTTCATCAGGGCATGTGTCATCTAACTTCTCTGGGGTACTAGCTGAAGTGCACCTAGACCCTGGTGCTTTAGACACGTGGGGGTTTAGGAAAGGCTTTAAAGAGAGAGCAAACTTCTAGGAGTAAGATAAGGCTAAATTTTCTTAATTTAGCCCAATAATTAATACCTTCTAATAACAGCAACAAAAAAACTGAGCTCTGTGAATCTTAAAAACTATTCAGACTGTACTTTAGAAGATTTGATTTCCCTATTTCCTTATTGTAACAATGGAGATACTTGGTCTAACAAGAATCAGGAATGTCTTGGGAACTTTACATTACTCCACCCATACTTAGACATACTTTAGGGGAAGATAAAGTTGTAAACTCCTGATTGAACAATTGAAGGTACTTAAATCATACCATATAGTGAAGCTAGAACCTTAAGCTAGGTCGATTTTTAGATCTAATACAAAAAGGTGTTAGGTACCTGTAAAGGTTAAATTAATCACAAAAAGGTCAAGTAACTCACAAAAGGCAACCTTAACAAAGAAGTGTGAAGTACCTCAGAAGATATAATCTAATCAGAGAAGGTGAGAACTAAAGAGTGGTGAGAACTAAGAATGGGCAGTCCTGGGGAAAAAAGTGTCTACTGTGATTGGTAGACATAAAAATTTAGGGGAGGTGACATAAGAGAAAATTCTCTTTAAAAGAAGGCTAAAAGTCAGTTCAAGAGATTATTCTGAACTCAATTCAGGAGATTGAGTCCAGTGGAGGACTGGAACCCAGCTTGGAGATGGTCTCATGGTGAGTGATAAGACTGACTCCCTTACCCTTAGGCCCAGGGAGGCCTGAGCCAGAGCAGTTTAAATTAATTCTCTCTCTCTGTCTCTCTGTCTGTCTCTGTCTCTGTCTCTGTCTCTCTCTCTCTTTTCCTTAATTCCTTCTCTCTATATTAATTAAAATCTCCATAATTCCCTGACTTGGGTATTTTATTATTTGTGAATTTTCCCTGGCAACCAATCATTTAATTTATGTCAAAATATTAAAATTAACCTTACAGCTCCAACTCCTGGATTCTGGAGATGATATCTTGTGTGTGTGTGTGTGTGTGTGGGGGGGGGGAGGCAGGGTTGCTTCCCCCAGGTGAAAAGAATCAGGAAGGTTAGAGGCTAATTGTTGCTAAAAAAAAAAAATCCAAAAAACCACACCTGGTTTACCAGGTCTCAGAGAGCAATGGCTGTTCAGCTGCTTTCATTTTCAGAGGAGAAAATGGGATTTAGATCTCATCCTTCTGCTTCCAAACAACTCTTGGGCAGGCAATCAGCAGTGGTAGGAAGCAGTGGGAGAAAAGTGGCATGGATAGCAGAAGCAGTGGGAAGTGGTGGAAGTGGTGGGGCTTCTAAAGCTTTATACTCTTAGGCCAACGACTGTGGCCTTGAAGCTAATCTGTCCTGCTCTACTCACTTAGAGAGAAGTGTCCTAAACTCCAGACTTTGGGTCACCAAAAATGTAAGATTTAAATTAATGTCCAATACTCCGATTATTGTAGTTTATGAAGTTTATTAATAATAACTTGAGGTAAAGGAATAAGGAAATAGAAGTATAAAAACATAATTACCTAACAAAAATAAGACCATGTGAATAAATTCTCTTGCTTCTCCCAAAAAGCCCTCTTTAGCCAGTCATGATCACAAGAAGAGAGAGTGAGAGATGGGGCTACACAAAGTTTATATCCTTCCTATGTCAGCATGTAATGTGAGAAGGAACAAGGGAATGCTGGGAATTATAGTTCTAGGTTTCAAACTGTAATCACACAGTGGTTTTTCATTTCCTTTACTAGTTTATTTTATAGTTATGTGACTTACCCAGAATCACCCAGTTAGTATCTGAGGCTGGATTTGAATTCAGGAAAATGATTCTGATTCTCTTCGTTCATTACATTACCAAACTGCTGGTCTAGCCTATCTTTCTAGAATTATTTTCTATCATTTAGTCAAACTGCCTTCTTATTGTTCCTCACATATGACATTCCATATTCTCTTTATCTTTGCACTGAGCATGTACTTTCTCCTCCCCTCTGTTCCTTAGTATCTCTAAGCTTCAATTCCAATGAAGTCTTCTCTACAAGGTTTTTTTCTGATCTTCCCAGATAGTAGAGCCACACCCTTGCTGCCATTTTGTAGTTTGTATTTTCTTATATCCAAATATTGTAAGCTACCTGTAAACATACATGTGGTTTTTTCTAATAAGTCCTTTTTGTTACTGTATCATTAGTTCTCAGTACGATGCTGGGTATACAGTTGTTCCACAATAAATACTGACTGACTGATAGCTGAGTCTTCTCTAGTCTATGCCATTCTATTCAATATAAATATGAGCTTTTTTTTTGTATTACAGGATGATATATAATTTTCCCTTAAAAAGTAACCATTGGAAGTCATTATGCTCACATATAATCAGAACTGACTTTGCATAGTGACAGGAATCTGAGAGCAAAGCTACAGGAATTTGCCACATATGACTGGATAAAAATGTAGGTTTCAGAAGAGAAAGTCACCATTGATTGAAAATATAATTTTATTTTCTTGTAATTAGATTTTGCAAAATCACTTTGTACGTTCTGAGCAACTGATCAATGAGCAACTTTTTTATATATGCTAATGTGAAAGGCCAGTTAAGATGGTGAGTGGCAGGTAGCTCCTTTTACTATGCATCTACCTGTATCAGCAAGAAATCCTGCATATGGCACTAGATGGATTGATAATAAGGAAATCCTATAGAAAATACAATGAAATTACTTCCTCCACCCAAAATTGTACAAAGTCAGCCAACCCTAAATTTTTCTTTCTTTCTCTCTCTCATATAACATATATATATATATATATATATATATATAAAAATATATATATATATATAGCCACCTCTCCTCTTGTCAAATCCACCAGGGTAAAAAAAATTATGTCTTCATTTTGAATAACCTCTAACTGAATTTTAACTTTCAGTTATTTTAAAAATATCATTCTGATTGGAACTCAAAATGTGAGAAAAACGAATGTTAAAAATTGCTTCTACATGTAATTGGTGAAAAGATAAAATATTACTGAAAAAAAAATATGAGTCTGAGATGGGGTCCATGATATAAAAAACTTAAGAACTCCTGCTCTAAGCAGATGAGCTTATCTCATTAGATAATTATGGCCATCTGAACTGAGTTCCTTCAACTTCCTGTCTCACCTTTTCTACTCATCTTTTTTTTTTTAACCCTTACCTTCTGTCTTAGAATCAATACTGTATAATTGGTTCCAAGGCAGAAGAGTGGTAAGGGTTTGGCAATGGGGGTCAAGTGATTTGACCATGGTCACATAGACATGAAGTATCTAGGCTAGATTTTAACCCAGGATTTCCAGTCTCTAGGCCTGGCTTTCTCTCTACTGAGCCACCTAGCTGCCCCTTCTACTCATCTTTACATCGTGATCCATACAACCATTTTTCCTTCCCTCTGGTTCCAGAGGAGGTAATTTTTTTCTTTGCCAATGGTATCCTGTTTCTCGGTGCTCTTGATCCTATTTCCTATTTTACTCCATCAATTACCCTATGCAGGATTCATCTTTCCCTCTCCAGGAGGTTTATCTCCTGCCTACCAATATGTTCAGGCCTCCCCTATAAAACAAACAAGCAAAACCCAAATCATTCTCCTGACTTTGCAATAATATCAAGTTATTTTCCCATTTCCTTCACTTCTTTTCCTAAAAAGGAAAAAAAAAATACTTGTAGAAAAAATCATCTACACTGAATGCTTATTTCTTTTCTATTCACTTACTCCTCATTCCCTTGTTAAGTAATTAGTCCTGTTCCTATGTTTCTACTAAAACTGACAATTTCTATCATTCTTACAAAAATCAATGAAAATCTCTGATCTCAGGATTCTTGATATAGGCAGTAATGAAGGATGAAAAGAGAAACTAAAATAGAAAGACAGCAAAAACAAATAAAGCAAACAATGTTTTAACAACACAAAGAAGTGACTCATTATGGGAAAATGAAGAATAGAAATCCTAGTCTTTGATGACTTCCCATTGTGCCACATGGTCCCTGTAAACCTTAAAATTTCTTGGACTTATAAATGTTGGAAATTTCACCATTGGGAAATTTCATACTTGAAAAATTTCCTACTGATAGTCTATTGGAATATGAACCCCTCCCCTCCTTGGCATGGGAGGGTCCTTCTCCTCCCTACTTAAGATTACTTTAGGACAGAAACCTTTTGCTGAACAATGGAAAGGGCTTTGACCTATGCTTAAGCATAGAACAGGAAGTTCTTTGAGTCATGATTGATTTTAGAATTGAAACAATAGAGATACTTGGAATGACAGAACCAGGTCTTGGAACTTCCAATCTCCACCCTACTCAGGGTAACAGGATTTAGGAAGGGCTGC